>NC_090744.1:95391558-95408494 GCF_036898095.1 Palaemon carinicauda
GCAACACCCCTAGGAAACTATTTCTTTCAATGCATATGCCTGTAGTTAACTATGTTGGTCCTATGAAAGTTGCCTCAAATACGTGGTTCATAGATAAGAGACAAGTGAATATTTTATTTTACCTAAAATTCTCCCCATTGGATTTATACAACAAAATACCCTCCTGGCTAGTACAGAAGTAACGAATTCGCCTAGCATTCGCATGGCAGCAGCTTGATCCCAGACCGAGACCGTGAGTTTTAAGCTATTCACATTAAAATAAATATTTCCTATACAAACAATAAAAACTTTAACAAAACAAGAGGAAGAGAAATATGAGAATATTGTGCCGAGTGTACCCTCAAGCAAGAGAGCTCCAACCCAAGAAAGCGGAAGGCTATGGCACTACCCAAGTCTAGAGAATAATGGTTTGATTTCGGAGTGTTCATCTCCTAGAAGAGCTGCTTACCACAGCTAAAGAAAAGTAACCACTGAACAATCACAGTGCTGTAGTTAACCCTTTGATAGAAGAATTGTTTGGTAATCTCATTGTTATCAGGTGTATGAGGACAGAGGCGAATTTGTAAAGAATATGCCAAACTATTCTGTGTATATGTAGGCAAATGGGAAATGAGCCGTAACCAGAAACTGGGATCCAATGTAGTACTGTCTGACCATTCAAAGGACCCCATAACTCTCTAGCTTTAGTATCTCAACAGGTGGCTGGTGCCCTGGCCAACCTACTACCTAACAATCCTGTTATTAACGGCATGGATGAAAACTAATTACTTTAATAAAGTTCACTATTATCATTATTAAGAGCCAAGCTACGGTAGTAAGTATTATCGGAAATCTTTATTATTGATTATTTCTTTATGATTTACCTTGAAATATGAAGAAAAGGAAAGTGAATTTATATTCGAAAAAAATTACCATTTTTTTTATTAAAATAGAGCTGGTTTCCTAATCGTAATATATAAATTGAATATTCAATATAGTTGTAGTTTTCTTTCCTTTATATGTTACACAATTCACCTTTTTATTTAAATAAGTTATTAAGTGTATAAAGATTAAACTGTTAAATACATTTAATGTCAATATCATTGGATATAAGAATCATGTTAAAAATATTTTCACAAATCAGTATGTTTCTAACTTAAAAACATATTTAGAAAAATAATAAAATAAAAATTTAATTTTATCATATATTAGATGTTATAATGTATATACAAAAATGTAAAATATAATTTGTTAAGAAAATATTTCTTTATAAAAGGAAAAAATGTATGTTAAGAAAATGTAATTGTATTTTCATAATAAAAGATAAAAACAAAAAATAAGGCCGTTTTTCTAATTGCAATACCTTTCCAAACGACTGTTTCTCCGAGTTGCAATTTTTCAAAGGGCCACAAAGGGTAACCCGAAAGTAATTCAAGGTAATGACCAAATTGCAATTATTTCCAATGGACGTTTTCTAAATGCTTCGATAGTGTGGATTTGACAATAACCGAGCACTGTGCGTTGTTTAATACTGAATGCCCCGGAATGCATACGATAAAATGACTGGAAATGTGCTACAAAGTGTAAGATTTTCCTGCTAAATAGGAGCAGAAAAGCAGCCATTAAAGTCCTACAAAGTGTAGGATTTTCCTGCTATATAGGAGCAGAAAAGCAGCCATTAAAGTCCTACAAAGTGTAGGATTTTCCTGCTATATAGGACCAGAAAAGCAGCCATTAAAGTAAAGTAATTATCTGGGAAAATGTTAGCACATTATTCTGATCAAATTCTTTGTACTGAGATCGCATGCCTAATCTTGACGTTCATGATGAAAGTATAAACCATGTACTAAAACAAGCGGTTGACTGGAAATCACAGAAACGACCAGGACTTGTGGAGAAACTCAGGGACTTGGTGGAACAATGTTCGGGGTAGGGGTAAGAGATGGTCACTTATGGAGTATAACCACGGCCACCTGGTATAACACATTAGTACTTTCTGGTAATAATTGGATGGCAATAACGACAGAAAAGAGAACACGCTATCTATATAAACTGTTAATGGCAGGGAAGCGACAAAAGAAGAATCTCGTAAAAGAAAAGAGTAGCTTACACACCAACGGCCAAGATAAGTGCAAATGAAAATAACTGCAAAGACAACAGTAAAATGACAAAGACAGATTGTGTATATGTTCTTTTTTTTTGTTTAATGAGAAGAGTTTTCTATATATATATATATATATATATATATATATATATATATATATATATATATATATATATATATATATATATATTTATATATATATATATATATATATATTTATTTATATTTATATATATATATATATATATATGTGTGTGTGTGTGTGTGTTTGACTAGCCTTTAAAATGGTATGTAGCCTATGACTGTTTAGGGTTTATATATATATAAATATATATATATATATATATATATAATATATATATATATATAATATATATACATATATATGTATTACATATAATATATATACATTATATATATAATATTATATAATATATATATATATATATATATATATATATATATATATATATATATATACATTATATATATAATATTATATAATATATATATATATATATATACATTATATATAATATATAATATATATATATATATATTGTATATATATATATTTATATATATACATATATATATATATATATATATATATATATATATATTTATATATATACATATATATATATATATATATATATATATATATATATATATATATATATATATATTTAGTTTTTTAAATTGTATCATTGACCAATGTTTTGGTGAGATTTTATATGTATTAATATAATTGTGGACTTTTTACAATCTAGTTACATGTATAATTATAAGGGAATGTGTTTTAAGCGATTGTATGTCTAATTAGTTTTAAATTAAAAGGTTAAATTTCCAGTAGTTATGGTGGTTTCCGGGAGAATTTGGTGTTTTCGGTTAAATAAAAAGGCCAGTCTGTAACTATAGTCCATTTCTTTTAGCGATGCATATTTGCACCGACTCGCGGCGGTGCCCTTTTAGCTCGGAAAAGTTTCCTGATCGCCGATTGGTTAGAATTATCTTGTCCAACCAATCAGCGATCCGGAAACTTTTCCGAGCTAAAAGGGCACCGCTGCGAGTCGGTGCAAATACGCATCGCTAAAAGAAATGGACTATAGACAAATGAGAGAAACTTAAAACACCAAAGAATGAATTCAAGACATTATTCATTATCAAGTAATGATAGAACTTCATTATCAAGTAATGATAGAACTTCATTATCAAGTAATGATAGAACTTCATTATCAAGTAATGATAGAACAGAAGTTATTGACTGGGAAACTGATCATAAACTGACAATTAAAATTGTCCTTTCGGAGAGTTGAAAGATGACCGGGAAACTACGGTGACTGATAGATATTTAGCCCCAATAGAGAACCTGGCAGGGTGAACCCCCCAGGCCCAAACTCCTCCTCAGGAACACAAGAAAAATGTTGGAGCTCCCCAAGGAAATCTTGTTGATGTTACTGGCTCAGAAGGGGACGACCTTGTTCTCGAGAAAAATCCAGTGACTCCACAACAAAAGGAGTCTGGAGATATCCCTCTGGGATGAGAAGGTCCGGTAGCGTTCTATTCGTGAACCCGTGTCTGGGACAATCTAAAACAACGCTTGGTAGTTATAAGAGTAGATCATCTTACAAAAGGGATGCATGTGAAAAAGAATATTGGTGGGAGTTTGATGTAGTTATAGTTATATATTTTGATATCTGCATTGTGTTCAATGTCACCATTGTTGTCATTACCATGTGCTATATTATGGTTTTAGTATTATGCGTGTTTTTCTATGTATGTGATGTTCTCGAGCGAATAAAGCCATGATGAGAGGTCCTTTTCCATAATCAAAACAATATAAAGTTTGTCATAACCGGCAATTTGATTTCTAAAAAAAATCCGGTGTTCGTTAAGCACTCTAATCTCTTTATAAACTACAAAACTACTTGAAATCCCTTTTCGAACAGATACAATTTCGAAAGAAATTAATCTTGACTTGAACTTAACTCCTCGTTATCTAAAATATACTTTAACGTTTAGATAGTCCCTAACGTTACCACAGAAAAGATGGCTACAAATCCTCACACTCATTTTCCGGTGGAACTGGTGACGAAACAATAAACCTTTCCTAGAAAACAAGAAAGATTGCAATTTCAGACACTTTTTTTTTTACTCCTAAAAAACCATTGTACTCAGCCTTTATGGAGAACCCCAACATATTCTTAATGCTACAAACCTGTTCCAATTTGCTACCCAGTAAAGACAGGGATATATGTTCAATCTTGGTGTTGTACAACGCATTTCCACTATTTATAGGTACCTCGTGGATTTTCTCTTCGTATTTATGGGTTTCCACTTAAACGTGGTTTCTAACTCTTACGAAATCCAGTCATCCATTCATAAAACTGAATATCATTTGCATTGTTATAAGGAGATTAAACTGTACCTCCACAATTCTTAGAAGATAAAATTATTTCCACACGTTACTTACTCTACATGTGCGATAACTAAAAGCCTTTATGGAAAGTGAATATGAGTAGATAACGTCTCCCTCGACCACACTTTGGGACTTTCACATCCACAAATAAACAACTCTAAACTGAAACTGCCTCTGTAGAAGAAAACGGCTATAGCACAGTTCCTCGACCGATTCACACACCTTTATGATGCGCCACAAGGTAAGATTGAGTGGTTATATACAGTAAGTACGACTGTTCAACGATCGATACATACTTGTTTACTTACTGAAAGAGCTGATTTTCAGGTCCTAGATTGTAGGGGAACCCTACCTACTCTCTACAGAACCTTTCGTAATTCATTTTATTATATACATTTCAAGGCATTCAGCATATTGCTCGTTCACTGTCAAATCCACATTATCGAAGCACTTAGGAAACAAAACAGGCTTCAGATTCCTCTCGAAAACCTTAATACAATTGGGAACTTATTGAATACTATTTTTGTGTTTATATTGGCTTAAAATAGATAATTGGTACAGCAAATTAGAGACATACATAAAAAATACAAAATGGAATGAATGCCAGAAACCTGGTACTAGAACATAACATTTACAATAATGAGGCAGTTCGTTAAATGAAATCATAATATTAGTAAGGCATACTATTATGGAGGGAGAAAGAGCATGATATCATCGTTCTTAAAAATCGTAATTCGTACGCTTATGCCTATTTGAAATCGTGATCATAAACAATTCATAATGATCAAGCCTAAATTGATCTTGGTTTTTTTTTTTTAATAAGGAAACTAAAATGTTAAGCAATATAAAAATCATATATAGCAAAGGAGAAATATTTCGTTCAAGAAGAAACTAAAGACTTTCTTGTTCTTTAAGTGTTTCGATAATGGGGATTTGACTATACACACCAGTTATGCAGTGTGATATGTAAAGTACCTAAGAATGTACTGTATATGGTGAACTAACTTTGTAGATCCTGCAGAGTGTAGAGAATAGAGATCCCCTGCCTGATGGGACCTGAATAGCAGTCCAGTGAAGTATAGTAATCATTTTGGGTATACAACATACAAGGTATACAAGGTAGTAGGTTGGCCAGGGCACCAGCCAACCGTTGAGATACTACCGCTAGAGAGTTATGGGGTCCTTTGACTGGCCAGACAGCATTACATTGAATCCTTCTCTCTGGTTACGTTTCACTTTTCATTTACCTACACATACACCAAATAGACTGGCCTATCCTTCACAGATTCTATTCTGTCCTCATACACATGACAACACTGAAATTACCAAACAATTCTTCTTCGCCCAAGGGGTTAAACTACTGCACTGTAATTGTTCAGTGGCTACTTTCCTCTTGGTAAGGGTAGAAGAGACTCTTTAGCTAGGGTAAGCAGCTCTTCAAGGAGGACAATTCAAAATCAAACCATTGTTCTCTAATCTTGGGTAGTACCATAGCCTCTGTACCATGGTTTTCCACTGCTTTGGGTTAGAGTTCTCTTGCTTGAGGGTACACTCGGGCGCACTATTCTATCTAATCTCTCTTCCTCTTGTTTTGTTAAAGTTTATAGTTTATATAGGAATTATTTATTTTAATGTTGTTATTGTTCTTAAAATGATTTTTTCCTTGTTTCCTTTCCTCACTAGGCTATTTTCCATGCTGGGGCCGCTGGGCTTATAGCATCCTGCTTTTCCAACTAATAATAATAATAATAATAATAATAATAATAATAATAATAATAGTTATAAATGATTCATGAATTATGTATTTAAAAGGAATTAATACTGTGATTCGCCATGTAAGTAATTGTTTAAAACTGTTGGAAAGGAGCAACTCAGAGGGGTATATTCATGACAGTTGTAACTTGCAAAAAATATTCATGCTCACTGTATAAATTATTATTTCTATAAATATAATACAAGATTAATTTAACTGCCCATAAATATATTTATCAAGGACAAATCTTTGAATTCAGATACGTGGAGGAAGACAGGAAAAGCCATTGTCTTTGTAAAATAGGAATAAAGTTAGAAGCGAATATTCCAGGCGAAAGAGAAGTTAAAGTTGCAACAGACTGGAGTATGCTTAAATGTTTCAATACCCTTGTTAGTGAGATGAGAGGCATGATAAGGGCCAATCAATGTCAATAGTTGGTTATATTAAATGTCGTAAGTCTGTTGGTTACGACTTCAATTGAATTTTGCACTAATTATTAGCCGAACTCCGGCTCTAGTTGGAAAAGCTATATGCTGCAAGAACGAGCAACTCTAATAACGAAAAACAGAAAGTAGATGTGGAATGAGAAAAAGAAAGAAGATATAGATTCAAGTATCAATTTCTTCAAAGGCCCCTAACTATGATTATATAGCACCAAGCAGAAAAAAAGGTGAAGTAGAAAATGGCCTTCTCGAGTTATATGCTGCATATAAATACGCAGTCTATATATATATATATATATATATATATATATATATATATATATATATATATATGTGTGTGTGTATATACTGTATATATATAAACAAATATATATATATATATATATATATTTATATATATATATACTGTATATATACAGTATATATATATATATATATATATATATATATACAGTATATATATATATATATATATATATATATATATACAGTATCTATATATATACAGTATATATATATATATATGTATATACATATATGTGTATATATACATACATACATACATACATATATATATATATACACATATATGTATGTATACATATATATATATATATATATATATAAATATATACATACATATATATACACACACAGACATTTTATATATATATATATATATATATATATATATATATATATATATATATATTATTCAGTATTAAGTCGTTTACCCTAAGAGGTTGTCACTGATAAATTCATCATTTAACTGCTAAATCGTACTTAAATCACATAAATCTTCCTCACCTTTAGTAGATAATTTAACAGTTAAATTGTACACAAATCCCCCAAATCTTCCTAAAATTCAATAGATCCACACTGCACGTGCAACACAGCGTCATTCATATTGTATGTACACCATCTGCGAGCACTCAGTTGTGCTTCCTAGTTACGGATATCACTAAGACTACTTTCCGGTAAATCCTCTCAAACAATTCCAGCCAACTCTTTTTATCATTATTATTAGCTAAATCACGACCCTAGTTGGAAAAGCAGGATGGCATAAGCCCCAGGGCTCCAGCAGGGATAATAGCTCAGTGAGGAAAGGCAAAAAAATAATGAATAAACTACAAGAGAAGTATTGAACAATTAAAATAAAACATTTTGAGAACAACAACAACATTCAAATAGATATTTCATATATAAACTATAACGTGAGATTTATGTCAGCCTGTTCAAAAAAAAAAAAAAGAAAAAAAAAAAACCTTATTCTGCAAGTGTGAACCGATTCAACTGTCTTATTGGGAAGATCATTCCACAATCTGGTCATGGCTGGAATAAAACTTCTAGAATACTGTGTAGTATAAAGTTGTGAATGGAGACAGCATGGCTATCATAATTAACTACATACCTAGTATTACGAGCAGGATAGTACTGTTTTGGAAGATCTGAATGCAAAGGATGGTCAGAGTTATGAAAAATCTTATGAAACATGCACAATGAACCAATTGAACGACGGTGCCAGAGATTAATTTCTAGATCAGGAATATGAAATTTAATTTACCGTAAGTATGTGTCCAACAAACTAAGATGAATATCAGTAGCGGAACGCCAGACAGAAGAACAATACTCGAAACAAGGCAGAATGGAAAACAATAAAGCACTTCTTCCGAATGGACTGACCACCGAAAATCTTAAAACACTTTATATAATATGGGAGTTATTGAAATTGGGCGATAATCAGCTAGGCACATTTACATAATGGAGTAACATTACCAATTCTCCAACAATTACTAAAAGAACCTCTTCTTGCTAACTTGCAGAAATTAACAGATAACTTGGGAGCTAAGATTTTAACAGTTTTTATAAAAAAAAAAAAAAGGAAAAATACTATTTGGGTCTACACCTTGATAAACATCAAGGTCCACCAAGAGATATCTAATTTCATTGGACCGAAAAGTTAAACTAACTAGTTTAGCCTAAGGAAAACAGGAATGATGAATATCGAGTTTCTAGTTAATCTGCTTGCTGTCATACATATTAGCTAATAGAGTTGCCTTTTCCTTAGGACAATGAGTGACAGAACCATGTGGTTCAAGAAAAGTTGGAACTCTTCAGTATACACTAAATGGTGCAGATTTAATGGTAACCCACCACTTATGTATCTGGGTTGTACCAGAAAATGTTTCTTTCATGGTTAAATTATATTCCTTTCTGGTTGAAGCATGAACTCTCTTGGCAAGAGCTCTAAGCAGAGTAGTTATATCAAGTCAAATCTGATCTGTTACCCCTCCACAGAAAATAGGCCTCCCGCTTTTCCAAATAAGCATGTCTACAGACATCATTGAACCAGGGTTTGTTTTAATTTTGTACTTCACCACACGGTAAGGGATATGCCTATCAATTATGTTGACCAGATTCTCATTAAAGAGAACAACAGGCTTAACACTTTTAAACAATTGTGGGCAATTCGGTTTCAAAAGGTCACTCAAAATGCCATTCCAGTCTGCTAGAGATTTTATATAAATCTTCCATGAGTATGACATATCAGGAACAGGCTGCTTAGTCTTGGTGATTCTTTCCTCTTACCAATTCTAAAGTATAATAATTGTTATCACTCACTTAATGTACTTCACTCCTTCCACAAAATCTACTACAACCGGAGTATTAGAGCCACTTCAAACCTGGACAAACAATTTCATATTGAATTCTCCAATTTCGGTTCGTTGTTTGCCTACACACCACGCTAAATAGTCCACCATATTTCTTACACACTTGTCTTTTCTTTCACCGCACGACACCAGGTTTACTGCACATTATATTCTCATTTCAGTAGAAATCTACTGTAACTGGTTAGTGGTTATTCTCTCAAATGATAAGGATAAAAGAGACTGGCTACACTTAACAAGAAAAAAGAAACAAAGATAGAGCCCTAGTCTCATGGCCCTCCACTGTACTGGGCCCTGTGAGGACACCGGTACGGCGGTACCCAACTTGAGAAAAACCTAGCAGTGAACTCTATTAATCCTGCTAGCAGGAAGAGGTTGGGCAGCCAAAACGAAGACATGCAGTAGGAACGGAAGTAATTGATAAGGTTATAATTATGTTGAAACTTCTACTTATTCATATTTATAACAGTACAATAAATGCACGCTCAATACTTTAAATTTTAGAGTAGCCTACAATCGGGCACACTATAATTATTTCTGTTCCTACTGTTTTTTTGTTTTGTTTATAAATGAATAAAAATTATTTCAATGTTGTTGCTATTCTTAAAATATTCTAATTGTTCATTACTTTTCTTGTAGTTTATTTATTTCCTCATTTCCTTTCCTCACTGGGCTATTTTTCCTTATTGGAGCCCTTGGGCTTATGGCATCCTGCTTTTCCAACTAGTGTTGTAGCTTAGCAAGTAATAATAATAATAATAATAATAATAATAATAATAATGTTGGTGATTTTCTTATATCCCCGTGACACTGTTCGATATCAGATCTGAGAGGCTACGGGAATATTAATGTCTTTCGCGAAGAGGACCAATTTTCTCGAGAATCTTCGCTTCGCATCAAATTAGGTTGAAGAAGTTCGATTATATCTTCTACATCCACGAACACAAGATGAGGTCCAGAAAGAAAGAATCTATGGGGACACATTCTCTTTAAGCTCTCATGTTAGGCCTATGGCGCAGAGAGAGAGAGAGAGAGAGAGAGAGAGAGAGAGAGAGAGAGAGATGCAATGAAAAACTTATATTCAGATGCAACTGGCGAGACAAACTTCACGAAATGCGGCAAACACAACTGGAAAGGGGGAACCCGTCCACGTGTCCTTTCCATTAAGAGCTGTGTTGCAGGACAATAAATTGAGTGGAGTTGAATAAAAAAAAAAAAAAATGGAGGATGTTGGAGCTGGAGTAGGATGACGGAGGTGGAGGAGGATGTTGGAGCTCGGGGAGAATACTAGAACTAGGGGAGGAAGTAGGGAGGGAGGTATTAGCACCCCCACCCCCCAAGGATGGTGGTGGATGGTGTTAGGATTACGGAGGGGAATGTAGGGTGAGCGAGAATGGTAGTAGAGGGCTCTGGAGGATCGATTGTGGGGTGAGGGATTGGTAGGGGGGATGGGAGAGGGGCAGCTGGAAGCTACATGTAAGGAGAGCCAAGACTGGGAGGTGGAAACTGCGTAGTTTTCACTAGTGGGATCAAACGACATCCATTTATGGTTGCGTAACCAAACTGTATTACTGAACGCTCAGATAATACCTATTCACCGTCTTTATAATGCAATGTATTTATGGTAGCGGGCTGTGGGGGAAAAATTAAGCCAGTCTTCTTGGCGCATACAGAATAATGTTGCAATGGAAAAAACTTACTTTGGAAACTGCGATGGATACCTAGAATGCTGGTAAGTTATCCCTTTATCTGATCTTTGAAGGCATTGGGGGTAATAGGGTGTGTTCCATATATTATTTTTAGGAAGGATAAGCTTCCTATTTAAATATATGAAGTCACACACGAATACATTTCCCCCGTAAGCGCATTTACTGTGATACGCAACTTATTATATGTAAATATTAAGTTTATAATAACGAAGATAACATTCTGAAAAAAAATGAAAAATAATTTTTTCCCAACAATCCATACCATGAGAAAAAATAAAAATAAAACGCGCTGAAGAACTCTCTCTCTCTCTCTCTCTCTCTCTCTCTCTCTCTCTCTCTCTCTCTCTCTCTCAAGCTACTTGGTGTTACGTAACGTTCTTGGTCTCCTTAAATCCATATAAACGACAAAATCTTTGAGGAATAAGAATTTCACGACATGGCACTTTTCATATTTTGGAAATTGTAGTTTCACACTTAATTTAACAATCATATAATTATACAGGCAAATGTAGACAAGAATCTTTAGCACTTGTAAACACATTCTCAATCTCTAGACGTTTCTTGCATCAAACCAAAATTGAAAACGTAAACAACTGGTCACGTGACTTCATCCTAACACTATCATCATTGTCATAAACAGGGATTTCCCCCATAGTGAGAAATAAACTGGCAAGTACAGAAACGATAAAGGAAAATTAATCAATTATAAAATACATGAATGATAAACGAGTTAAACTGGATGACAAGAACAATGGAACGTTTATTTCTCATGTGTGGGAAAAGGGGCGGGGCTTAAAAGGAGGAGGGCGGCATCTATTGCGTAGTATTTGCATAACACATCCTATGATGTCACTGCTTATACTAAAGCATATTTAACGCTGGTTTAATCATAAATTTCTGGTTTACACAATGCAAACTACCTGTGTTACCAAACATGTATTTCTATCGGAACTGAGCGAATGCATCATATGAAACTTAAGGCACGCCGCAGCATCTAGTTCTTCGTCTGCCGTCGACGGAAATTTGGCGGGAAATTCGAAATCCCTCGGCAAAGTGCGTAGTAACGCCAGTGGGCTTTCATTGGAGGAATACGATTTCACTGCGTTAATGAAACTCTGAAAGGCTCCACGTGGAATATATTGCTATCTATGAGAATTGCTATATGGATAATAAGAGAGAGAGAGAGAGAGAGAGAGAGAGAGAGAGAGAGAGAGAGAGAGAGAGAGAGAGAGAGAGAGAGAGTTCTAATTTCAAATATCAAAATATAGTTGATTATACCCTAATATTAATGACTTTTTCTCGTTCTTAAAATGAATATAAAGATTGATTACCTGGAAATTAGCATGCAACATAACTTCAATTGTACCGTTACTGTCGACTTAAAGCCAGGCAACGATTTCAGTCCAAATTAGACTACTCAAAAATGTCAACAAATCCTTATTTTCTACTTTTCTCTTTTGTTAAGAAATTTACATTTACAGTTTTTACAATTTGGCAAAAAGTTCGAAATCCTTCAGCAAAGTACGCAGTAACGCCAATGGCCTCTCGTAATATATTTACATAAATAAATTTTGTAATTAACAAATATTCACAATTTCACTATCCATCTAAATATGATTTTAAATTACAAACACATCGACTTATTAATAAATACCCTTTGAACAATTTTTAAATCCTAGTTTATTTACATTAAAAGTATTCACCTTTCTACTTTTTGTCCATTTTTATTCATCTTTTTAAGAAATACACATTTACAATCTTACAGTTTATAACATACATAATAGTATATTTACATAAACATTTTTTATTTTTATTTTACATAGTGTATTTACAATTGAGTTATTGCGAGTCGGTACTTAAAAATACCTTCCCATCCATATCGCTGCAATAAAAATCCGCTAATATGACCACTGTCGTACTTTCATTCTTTTTAAATTCCGTTTTAAAATATAGCTACAAAATAACCTATCACCAGTTTTCAGTTTATAACATTCATTAAGTTAGAAAGCCAAAGCAACAAATTATTTAACTAAGGGACACAAATATACTACATATATATTAAATTTAGTTTCTGTGCATCCACAATAGCAGTCTTTTACATCTTTTATTTTCACCATAACTAATCAACCATTTGAATACTTAATACTCCGTGTGCATATTTAAACAAAATTTCTCTACTTTTATTCTCTATGTAATTATTATTATTTACATGCCTCCAACTCAGTTTCCAGTTAGGCCTAAATGAAGGGTACAGTTTTTAAATATTTGGAACATATAATTTTTCATTAAAAGGTCATGTACATCTTTTATTTTGATTTCTGGATACGAGGTCACCTTATAAGCACTTTGTAATATGCTTATCATGCCTTCACAAAAAAAAAAAAAAAAAAATCTAAGTAAAAATAGTACATTCCTGAAAGCGACATTCATTTTCTAACAGGAAGGTGGCTCTGACTTCACAGAAATAGATAATCAATTGATAAGCGTAACACTTATCTTTTAAACATTTCAGAAAAATACTAAACATGATTGATATGACTTTTACACTGAATATAAATAATCCTATAACCACCTTTTAATTTTAACCAATAAAAATGTTTTTCCTTCCGATAGGTTCAAAATTATTTTTCCATAAACATATGAAAATACTTTTCTGAATACTTTTAACATACTCCACTGGAATTGGGTAAAAATGGCCACTGTGTAGAAAAGGTAAAATAAAAATTATCGGTGAACAATGGGACCGATCATGCCTATCGTTAACATTAAAATTGGTCACCAGTATTTCTGTATATCTCGTTCTTCGGTGTCATATTGATTCGCCCATATTATTATTATCATTATTACTAGCTAAGCTACAACCTTAATTGGAAAAGTAGGTTTCTTTTACATTGTGACCAATGTAAAAACAGGTTATGGTAACCACTATGGTTGAGAAAAATTAGTTATATGGTCACCATCCAGTGCAGTGTAACATATAGCCTAACTGTTTTGCTGGCTGTAATCCTGTCAATCAAGTAAACCTTAAGAGGAGGGAGTATTAAGTAGCCCCTACCCCTGCCCAAACTACACACAAAAGATTAATACGATTAATTAAACTGAAATAAGGATAAAGTTAACAGATAATGCATTTGAGGTTAAAATTAAACTGGCATCTCTCTCTCTCTCTCTCTCTCTCTCTCTCTCTCTCTCTACGTTGTGTATCTGCGTAGATGCTCATAATTGTTAATACGCAAATTTCCAGCGATTTGGAATGACAACGCTGAGATCATAAATGAGGAATCCCAGATGGGGTTTGAAACACGACCTAAAAATATATAAACGCACAGAAGGCGATTATGTTTGTACAATATTTTCACTTAACTTGACAAATAAATGCATATTAAATGATAATTAAGTATGAGATGTAAATATCTACATAATTCATAAAAAAAATATTTCTTTTTCTATAATCTTCAATTTAACTGATGTTACCAAGAAAAAACTATAATCCATATGTGTATTGATTCTGGGGTCAAGCTGTATGATTACTTGCGGGGGGGGGGGGGTGTTTAAGGGATATCTGGATAATTACTACCTGAACAATGGCGTCACTCTGTCTTGTATTTTGGGGGATGGAGGATACATAAAACACCTATTTCAGACACTGTATTTGGGATGAAGTCCTTTGCTGGTTAATAAGTGACGCATTTTAGTCAATTTTGCTGTGCAATTATTCTGGCTTAAAAAACACACCAAAAAAATAAACTTAATTTGATGTGATCTTTAAAATATATAGAATGACTTAAATAATTTGTTAGATATCAAAGTTAGAATTGATAAAGATAGAAACGCTACCATGCTTTCTATTTGCAATCAAAAGTGAAATTCTTTCCTTTGTTAAAGGAATATTTAATTCCCTCAATTGAAAAAAGTAGTCACACAAGTTATTTTCAGTTGTAGTCTTATAATAGTAACAATGAGGTGAATAACGTACAGTGAACAATTATAGAGAAATGATAAAAAAAATAACGTGTATACGTTGACAACAGAGCTACAAAGTAACTATAAAAAGAAGCGTATACGCTTTTAGAATTGATAATTACCTCCGCTATATTTGAACAGCGAATGAACTTGATGAAAGTGGGTGGATACATCCATTAGGAAATCCACTTATGGTTAAACCTCTTAATTAACAATCAAAGACAGCATAGGTCTTTGATTAATAGCAAGCAATGAGAACTTTGCTTGCATCTACTGATCGCGGGAATGATGTACTCAGTCCTTGGTATTAATAAAAAATCTAATCTACGCCATACAGGCGATTAGTTACGCTTCTAATAATACCCAGAGCGTAATTCAAATGCGCACATTAATTTTCTTTATCTTTTATATGAAATTGTCCATTGTAAATAATTTGCATTATATTTTCAATTACGATATTTATTTAAAGAATCTTCTGAATCAGGTATTTTCTTTTTTTCATGAACAATTCTTAACGCCATGTTTGGTCAGTGGAAAATCTAGATATTAGGATAAAAGTTCCATGTTCATTAGATTCTGGGCTTTCAAGGGTCCGATGCTTTTAGCTAAAGGTAAAACAGCACCATTTCTAAGGACATACAAATGCAAGCAATTTATCTAGTGTATTTTAAAATAACAATAAAATCTCAGATATTCGTGAAGTGAAATATTCAAGCTTGATATGTCACTGTTCCCTTCATATAACACGATTTAAAATCTAATTGTTTCAGATATGGAGTTATCGCTGATTATAATTAGAAACAGAATTTTGAAGAATAAAAAGTTGGTTTCCAACTTTGCGTTTATATTCTTAAAACATTTTAGAAACACAAATACATGGTTGGTGAAAAGGCATCCACTGCGCACTAATTTAGAAATAAACGCTCGTGATCAAGAACGCCCATTATGAAAACATATGAGAAAGAGTGTCATCGTCGCGAAAATTTGTGCCCAGCGAAAATTTCAACCGGACGCACCCGAGCGTAAAAAAAAATAATTCATTCTCGTGAATTGGATTGCGACTTCGTTACCTGCTGCGTATATGCGATCGAGACGTTTCGAAACTGTGATCTGACGCCGTAGATAAGTAATTAAGACGCAGTTTGGGATAACTAGATCAATAAGACGCAGCTCATATGTAGGCCTATGCTATACAGGTTTCCGTGAACGGTTTGCAATGAAAACTTTATATGTATATATATATATATATATATATATATATATATATATATATATATATATATATATATATATATATACATATATATATATATATATATATATATATATATATATATATATATATATATATATATATATATATATATATAGAAGTAGAGGTAAAATAATGATAGACAGTCAATTACAAGCTGAATATAAATGAATTTTAAACAGTACTTAAACATCGAAAGCCGAAAAACTAAACTCTTCAAAACAGGGATATCGCTCGAAAAGGCAATGGACAACTTCTAAAGCGACACCCAATGCGCAGTTCTCTTTGGCGCCAACACTTCCGTCAAGGCGGGAACCAAGTTTATGGGAATGGAATCTGGTTCTACGTGGGAATCCGTAACAAGAAACGGGAACCTGAAGTTGAAAACAACAAAGGCGAGAAATATAGAGAAGTATTTCGTATTACATTTCAGAGAAATATAACCAGGTGTTATAAGTGACTGCGGAGCTCTATAAAAGATGATGGTGACTTGGTGGCAAGAACACCCCCCTCTCTCTCTCTCTCTCTCTCTCTCTCTCTCTCTCTCTCTCTCTCTCTCTCTCTCTCTCTTACTAAGGCTAGAGATAACCGCAAACGAGAATGGTAAATTCACCGTATATCCTTGCAAACGATTCTTTATAT
>NC_090744.1:95408994-95413994 GCF_036898095.1 Palaemon carinicauda
GGCAAAGATATGACTCAACGAGAATATTATAGACTGTAATAACTTATCTATTTTAAAATCGAAATGGTAACCTTTTGTGAGTTAATGATGGAACTTATCCGCATATGTACACACACATACACACACCTACGTGCTGAATGCAATGGGTGTCGTAAAGCCGATTTTTCCATGTTAATCAATGAGCGTTTCGACCGTAAAGAATAACAGCAATATCGTGTTCTGAAATGTACACCGTTGCCATCCTCTTCAGGCTCGTAACACGCTTAGGCCCTAGAGAATGAGACTATCAGTAAAGTCCTCTTTAATCTAACAAGACTTATAATTTTATACATTATTCGTGTGAAACAATTGGCTTTCAAATATTATTCCTGTATTGTCAAAATTCTTGGCGTTTTGAGAGAGAGAGAGAGAGAGAGAGAGAGAGAGAGAGAGAGAGAGAATATCACTAAAATACCAAAATGGTTGTATATATATATATATATATGTGTGTGTGTGTGTGTGTGTGTGTGTGTGTATTCATGAGAGAGAGAGAGAGAGAGAGAGAGAGAGAGAGGATGGATGTTGTAATTTTTGGCTATTGGAGAGATTAACTTTGTATTTGATATTCTTGCAAAACCTGTGGAGGAAACAGACTCCTGGCAAGTGGAAATTTTCCCCAGGAACAATATAAACACAGACGCTCGTATAGACCAAGCCCACATTCACAAAATCTGCAAATGAGAAATGCTGTGAGAAGCTCTCGACCAATGAAAATAAAGGTTTGGTCCATCGGTGTTCTGTGTAGCTGATGATGTTATAAGCCGATGCATATACACGGAAACGTGTTTTCTACGTAGACCCTGGATTCACCAATAACAACCCTTTCGTGTTTCCATCTTCTGTTCTCATTGGTCCAGGGAAAGCTCTCTCTCTCTCTCTCTCTCTCTCTCTCTCTCTCTCTCTTGTGAGTTGTACTATCAACAATAGCCGTCCGAAGCCTTTGATGTTAAGATTATTTCTATTTGAGGACGCTAACACCATTTTATTTCAGTTAAATTAGTAATGGTAATATATTTCCCGGTCAGTATATTCAAAATTAAATGATAATGATAATATATAAACGTGTCTTTATAAACTTAAGAAAAAAGACAACTATTTTCTTTTTCGGATAAACCCTTCGTCTCCGGCCAAGCCAATTCAGCCTTAAATTCTTTAATTCTGTTGTTAAAGATATTGGTCATAAAATTTAAACGGAAATAAACTTTTAAGGTGTCACTTGCTCTTTTTAAACAAAGCAAAAAAATATCAGTGAATGGTAGGTAGAGTTAAATAGCGTATAGATAATTCTGTTGTGGAACTGCTCTCATCCATATTTACTTGACTTGTATGTGCTCTCTCTCTCTCTCTCTCTCTCTCTCTCTCTCTCTCTCTCTCTCAAGAAAAGTGTTACTTCTTGTGTCAAGCTGACGTTGTCATTTTTTTCTCTTACTATGAACTATACACTTACAATTTTTACAATTTATAATATTGTGTTATACATCGTTATATATTTACATGACTGAAATTTCTAAACATATATTCACAAGTACACATTTTACTATCCATCAAAATTTTTTTTTAAATTACAAACATTAATTCGTGAATCCTTTTTTAACAGAAGTTTTAAATCCCATTTTACTTACATTAAAAGTATTTACCATTCTACTTTTTATCCATATAAGTAATTACTTAAAAACCCTCGTTCAGCTGGTCTGTTGTGTGCACAAGTAAACATATTCCCCCAAATCATATTCTTTATTATAAGTAAATAGGATAATCAACATGTTGAAACTTAAGCTTAATTCGCTTATAATGTAAATATAATGGTTGGATTACACCTCTAAATAAAGTGTCTTTATAGATTAAAAGAAAAAAAATAAGTTCTGTAGATAAGCCTCTATAAATCTGTGGTTGACGTATGCTCGTTGCAGGGCCCCTGAGGACTGTTTAGAAAAGCAGTTGCCAGGTAGTCACATTTTGATCCAGGCATTCACATGCTAATCCCTGGGGCCCCGAAAGAGCATGCGGAATGTCAGTCTGGCTATTTATTTTCATATATGTATTTCCTTCATAATCACAAGTTAACTCTAAAATATCTAAGGATACCTAAGGAACTGGGAGTTAAGTGTAAAATCATTTATGTATTGTGTTGTTTTTCTTTTTGTGACATATTTTTAATGGGTGTAAAATAAGCTATTTTAAACATTTAACAGAGGAAAAAAGGCGATGTATTACTGTTCAGTTAAAGAATTAAAACTTTTTTAAACAGCCGTCTAGAATAAAAGTAATGAATGGAAGCCCCCCCCCCCCCTCCCACCTCTCGTACCACACCCCCTTTCTAAGCAAGGGATCAGTTGGAAGAGGATGGGATTTCTCTAGTCTCCCCCAGCCAAGCCCTACTGAGGTAAACCTGCCCTCGGAAATATATCGTATGCCTAAATTTACTTTTGCAGCACGAGACGTTTCGTCGAATTTCGCGAAGGAACTTGGTGATTTAAAGGGAATAAAAATCATAGAAAAAGGCATGAGAAGAGGTAGCAACTTAAAATAAGTTAGTTAGGAAATGCATATTGTAAATCAATGTTGTCATCGCCGATGTAGTTTGTCATGGACAAATTTCACATGGGAGTAGCACACCTTGACCCGGTGTGTCGTGGATGGAAGAACGGACCTTATGCTCTGATGCCATTCGGGTTGTTTCCCATTGTCCTCTATTTTCGAGTCTTCTCCAGTTAGCAGACGGTCATTTTGATCGCATAGTTTCTCTTTGCCTTTAGGACCATTTAAAGCTTGATTTACGCTATAAAGCTCAAATATAACATTTGAATTGGTTATGTAGAAATTGCTTGCAAGCAAAAACTAATATTAAAAATATGTAATAATTAAAGAATATGCAATATGTATTGTTGTACCAAAAGATAGAAACTATAGTTAGGCTTATCAGAAGTCCAGCCGTTCCTCATACAGCGCATGACTGCATGAGAAAATAATTATACAATACTCCCAGCCGCAATACATTAACCCCTTAAAGTAACCCCCGCCCCCCCCCCCAAAAAAAAAAAAAACTTTGTCATCAACTTTTTCTTACACCAACACTAAAGTCTCCCCTATATAACACCTGCCTCTTTTCTCTCTTATTCCGTCTATATAGCAACAATAATATATATATATATATATATATATATATAATTATGTGTGTCATTATATATATATATATATATATGTGTGTGTGTGTGTGTGTGTATAGTATACAGTATATCTATCCTTGTAAAAACTTTTTATTTGAGGCTTCAACTTTTTTTCTTCATTATAATGTCCATATATGTATATACTTTTCTGACAACGATCTACTGTCGAATAGATGCCAGTTACCCTTTAATTTCTTATTTTACTAAATATTGAAAACTGCTTTTAAGTCCATAAAGTAAAGATGCTAACATTTAAACAAAACTAATTGATAAATTATAGTTTAAAATAAAATAAAAAGTCTCGGCTATCGTTTAAAAATAAGAAATAGCTATTGTTTAAAAAAGGCAATCATGTGATATTTAAAAGGCTTAATAGTTAGCCCTATGAAAAAGTCAACAATAGCTCTCGTTTAGAATAAGGTTTAAAAGTATCTTTAAAAACAAACAAAAAAGGTTGTCGTTTCAAATGACAGGGATTTACGGTATCGAATGGTTGGGCAGCTTTGTCATAAGACTTCCTATCTGATCCAGGTAGAAATCGGATTTTATATTTCAAAGGGTTTCTTTGCCTCGGCTGACTTGCAAAGTTGTCATGATTAACCTTGTTTATATGTCTTGAAGAGAGAGAGTGAGAGAGAGAGAGAGAGAGAGAGAGTGAGTGTGTGTGTGTCTGTGTGTATACTGTATATCTTCACCAGCCGATACAAGTCCTCTGCAGAACAAAGGCCTCAGACGTGTCCTTCCACTGGCGTCTGTTTATGCACTTTCTGTTCCAGTCCACGCCCGCAAACTTTCTTTTGTCGTCAATCCATTGTCTTCTCTTCTTTCCCTTGCTTCTTTTGAAATCTCTAGGGACCCATTCTGTTATTCGTAATGTCCATCTGTTATCTGCTATTCTCATCATATGTCCAGACGTCGTTTCTTTTGCATACTTGTTAAAATATCCTCTACTTCAATTTGCTCTCGTGTCTATGATTTTTTCTCTCATGGTGTTAATCCCATCATTATTCTTTCCATAGCTCATTGAGTTGTAACTGGCTTATGTACACACACACACACACACACACACATATATATATATATATATATATACGCACACACACTACATCGATTACTTTGCATGCTGTAACCTCAACCTAACAAGACTTAACAATTAATCGTATACTTTTGCTCCATCCAAAAACCACAGAAAAATAGATTAGTAGACTCTCTCTCTCTCTCTCTCTCTCTCTCTCTCTCTCTCTCTCTCAATTAAAATAACAATTTTGGATATCTAGTTTTTCTCTCTCACACACATCCTTCAATTTGTTACGGTTCCTGAGGAAGAGGCAGATGCGAGCGGTGTTATCTCACTCTCCATCGTATTTACCTTGGATTTTACGAAGGAGTAATTAGGGATAGAGAAGACATTGCTGTTCTCCTCCTCCTCCTCCTCCACCACCACCACCACCACCTCTTCCTCCTCCCGGGTTAGCTCCACAATATATCGTTCCCGAAACGTTGACTGATAATAGAGTAAGTGCTCCTCTCTCTCTCTCTCTCTCTCTCTCTCTCTCTCTCTCTCTCTGATAACGTAATTTAAAACTTATCAACTAATGATTGATCGGAAAAAGTATTTCATATTCAGGTTAATAATTTTATATTTGATAAAATTCTTATGTGGCAACAGTCTTCTTTTCTTGGTGGGCACCCATCCAAGAAATGGCCGAGCCTAGTGTATGTATCTAATCGAATTACCAACGCTTATAGCTAACTTATCATTGTAATTAGCAGCTAATAATGTTGTGTGTTCTT
>NC_090744.1:95418994-95446494 GCF_036898095.1 Palaemon carinicauda
GGGAAGATGTGAATGCGAAGGAACACCTTATACGGCGTGAACAATAACCAAGTGAACGACGGTGTCAGCTGTCAGTATTATTAATATTGATAATAATTGATAATAATATTATCAACGATAGACCTGTAATTTTTGTATACTTACATCCATCTGTAATTCACTTTTTATTGTCAATAAAAAGAATGGGTCTCTCTCTCTCTCTCTCTCTCTCTCTCTCTCTCTCTCTCTCTCTCTCTCTCTCTCTCTCTCTCTCTCTGTCTCTCTCTCTCTCTCATTATATATATATATATATATATATATATATATATATATATATATATGTGTGTGTGTGTGTGTGTGTGTGTATGTTTATGTAATTTGTCGATATATCACAATTTCCCATGATTTTAAACAATATTCTCACTAGATATTTGAAATTTTGAAATGCTTCTCAAAAAAATAAGGAGGAAAATTTCAAATTTCTAAGCTTCTAAAGTATTGTTTTATAATAATGTAAAATTATTTAGAATATAAAAAAAATCAGAATTCGAATTTTAATGCCTCTAACGTTTTGTAATAATATTAGTTCTTTATTGATTATTATCAAATTAAAGGGAAACCTCTTTCCCACAGCTAGGAATGATGAAGTTCTTTCTAATATTTTTGAAAGTTAGAAAAATCTCCCGTTTTCAACATGCACCCCTTCGGCAGGCCCCTTGAGTACTGTGGACGCTCCAGGGGCCTCATCCTTTGTCCGTGGCCGTCTCGAGCCCTGACGGAGATTCCCGTAAGTATACCTTCCGAGTCTTTTACGTAAAATCAGATCATTCTTATTGGCCACGCCATTCCGATCTGTTTATTGCTTTCTATTATTTTATTAAGAAATATTAATTTACAACTTATGATATTGTATTTACATCATAGATTA
Source organism: Palaemon carinicauda (assembly GCF_036898095.1). Lineage (NCBI taxonomy): Eukaryota > Metazoa > Arthropoda > Malacostraca > Decapoda > Palaemonidae > Palaemon > Palaemon carinicauda. Next base: position 95,419,902 of record NC_090744.1, read on the forward strand.
TCGACAAGTTGTTCTCATTTATTTATTTCCTTATTTCCTTTCCTCACTGGGCTATTATTCACGGTTGGAGCCCTTGGGCTTATAGCATCTTGCTTTTCCAACTAGGGTGGTAGCTTGGCTAATAATAATAATAATAATAATAATAATAATAATAATAATAATAATAATAATGAATAAATTTTGCAATTAACATGCATTCCCAATTGCAGCTCTTACTATTCATCTAAATATGTTTTTAAATTACAAACGTATTGACTCGTGATCACTTTTGTAGGATATCAACCTGGGACTTTTAATTAAGCTCATACTTGCAATAAGTCTCACGTTTGGATGATTTTATGGGGAACTTGGAATTTCAAGCGTCAAGGCCAATGGGGATATAAAGAATCGTTGCAAGGATATACGGTGAATTTACCATTCTCGTTTGCGGTTATCTCTAGCCTTAGTAAGAGAGAGAGAGAGAGAGAGAGAGAGAGAGAGAGAGAGAGAGAGAGAGAGAGGGGGGGGTTGTTCTTGCCACTAAGTCACCATCATCTTTTATAGAGCTCCGCAATCACTATTAACACCTGGTTATATTTCTCTGAAATGTAATACGAAACACTTCTCCATATTTCTCGCCTTTGTTGTTTTCAACTTCAGGTTCCCGTTTCTTGTTGCGGATTCCCACGTAGAACCAGATTCCATTCCCACAAACTTGGTTCCCGCCTTGACGGAAGTGTTGGCGCCAAAGAGAACTGCGCATTGGGTGTCGCTTTAGAAGTTGTCCATTGCCTTTTCGAGCGATATCCCTGTATCCCTGTTTTGAAGAGTTTAGTTTTTGGGCTTTCAATGTTTAAGTACTGTTTAAAATTCATTTATATTCAGCTTTTAATTGACTGTCTATCATTAGTTTACCTCTACTTCTATATATATATATATATATATATATATATATATATATATATATATATATATATATATATATATATATATATATATATATAATATATATATATATATATATATATATGTATATATATATATATATATATATATATATATATATATATATATATATATATATATATAAAGTTTTCATTGCAAACCGTTCACGGAAACCTGGAAAATATAGGCCTACATATGAGCTGCGTCTTATTGATCTAGATATCCCAAACTGCGTCTTAATTACCTATCTTCTGCGTCAGATCACAGTTTCGAAACGTCTCGAACGCATATACGCAGCAGGTAACGAAGTCGCAATCCAATTCACGAGAATGAATTATTTTTTTTTACGCTCGGGTGCGTCCGGTTGGAATTTTCGCTGGGCAGAAATTTTCGCGACGATAACACTCTTGCTCATATGTTTTCATAATGGGCGTTCTTGATCACGAGCGTTTATTTCTAAACTAGTGCGCAGTGGATGCCCTTTGACCAACAATTAATTTGTTTCTAAATTGTTTTAACAATATAAACACGAAGTTGAAAACCAACTTTTTATCCTTTAAATTCTCTGTTTCTAGTTATAATCAGCGATAACTCCATATCCGAAACAATTAGATTTTAAATCGTGTTTTATGAAGAGAATAGTGACATATTTAGCTTGAACATTTCACTTCATGAATATCTGAGATTTTATTTTAATTTTAGAATACATTAGATAAATTGCTTGCATTTGTATGTCCTTAGAAATGGTGCTGTTTTACCTTTAGCTAAAAGCATTGGACCCTTGAAAGCCCAGAATCTAATGAACGTGGGATTTTTATCCTAATATCTAGATTTTCCACTGACCAAACATGGCGTTAAGAATTGTTCATGAAAAAATAAAATACCTGATTTAGAAGATTCTTTAAATAAATATCGTAATTGAAAATATAATGCAAATTATTTACAATGGACAATTTCACATAAAAGATAGAGAAAAGTAATGTGCGCATTTGAATTACGCCTTGCGTATTATTAGAAGCGTAACTAATCCCCTGTATGGCGTAGATTAGACTTTTTATTAATACCAAGGATCGAGTACATCATTCCCGCGATCAGTAGATGCAAGCAAAGTTCTCATTGCTTGCTGTTATTCAAAGACCTATACTGTCTTTGATTGTCAATTAAGAGGTTTAACCATAAGTGGATTTCCTAATGAACGTATCCACCCACTTTCATCAAAAGTGTTCATTCGCTGTTCAAATATAGCGGAGGTAATTATCAATTCTAAAAACGTGTACGCTTTTATTTATAGCTACTTCGGAGCTCTGTTGTCAACATAAACACCTTATTTTTTTTATCATTTCTCCATAATTGTCCATTGTACGTTATTCACCTCATTGTTACTATTATAAGACTACAACTGAAAATAGCTTGTGTGACTACTTTTTTCAATTGAGGGAATTAAATATTCCTTTAACAAAGGAAAGAATTTCACTTTTGATTGCAAATTAAAAGCATGGTAGCGTTTCTATCTTTATTAATTCTTACTTTGATATTTAACAAATTATTTAAGCCATTCTATATCTCTTAAAGATCACATCAAATTAAGTTTGATTATTTTGGGGGATGTTTTTTAACCCAGAATATATAAAAAAAAAAAACCGGAGGTTTTTTATACTTTTTTTCTACCATAACTTCACAGCACAATTATTATTATTATTATTAAATGCTAAGCTACAACCCTAGTTGGAAAAGCAGGATGCTATAAGCCCAGGGGCCCGCACAGAGAAAATAGCTCAGTGAGAAAAGGAAACAAGGAAAAATTGAATATTTTAAAGAATAGTAACAACACCAAAACCAAAACCAAAAAAAAAAAAATGACTAAAATGGGTCGCTTAATAACCAGCAAAGGACTTCATCTCAAATACAGTGTCTTAGATAGGTGTTTTATGTATCCTCCATCCCTCAAAATACAAGACAGAGTGACGCCATTGTTCAGGTAGTAATTATCCAGACATCCCTTAGCCCCGCCCCCACCCCTCTCCAGTAATCATACAGTTTGACCCCAGAATCAATACACACATGGATTATAGTTTTCTTCTTGGTAACATCAGTTAAATTGAAGATTATAGAAAAAGAAATATTTTCTTTTTTTATGACTTACGTATATATTTACACCTCATACTTAATTATAATTTGATATGTATTTATTTGCCAAATGAAATGAAAATATTGTACAAAAATAATCGCATTTTGTGCGTTTATTTTTAGGTCGTGTTTCAAACCCCATCTTAGATTCCTCATTTATTATCTCAGTGTTGTCATTCCAAATCGCTGGAAATGTGCGTATTAACAATTATGAGTATCTACGCAGATACACAGCGTTGAGAGAGAGAGAGAGAGAGAGAGAGAGAGAGAGAGAGAGAGAGAGAGAGAGAGAGAGAGAGAGATAGATGCCAGTATAATTTTACCTTAAAGGCATTATCTGTTAACGATCCTTATTTCAGTTTAATTAATCGTATTAAGCTTTTATTTGCAGTTAGGGCAGAGGTAGGAGCTACTTAACACCCCCTCCTCTCAAGGTTTACTTGAGTGACAGGATTACAACCAGCAAAACAGTCATTTGTTACACTACACTGGTTGGTGACTATATAACTAATTTTTCTCAACCATACTGGTTACCATAACCTGTTTTTTACATTGGTCACAATGTAAAAGAAACTTACTTTTCCAATTAGGGTTGTAGCTTAGCTAGTAATAATGATAATGATAATATGGGCGAATCAATATGACACCGAAGAACGAGATACGCAGAAATACTGGTGACCAATTCTAATGTTTACGATAGGGTTAATCGGACCTATTGTTCACCCGATAATTTTTATTTTACCTTTTCGACATTGTGTGTATATTTACCCAATTTTAGTGGAATATGTTAAAAGTATTCAGAAAAGTATTTTCATATGTTTGTGGAAAAACAATTTTGAACCTATCGCAAGGAAAACATTTTTTTTTTTAAATTTAGAAGAGCTACTGTGAACCTATTGCAAGGAAAAACATTTTTATTGGTCCAAATTAAGAGGTGGTTGTGGGATTATTGATATTCAGTGTAAAAGTCATATCAATCATGTTTAGTATTTTTCTGAAATGTTTAAAAGATAAGTGTTATGCTTATCAATTAATTATCTATTTCTGTGAAGTCAGAGCCACCTTCCTATTAGAAAATGAATGTCACTTTCTGGAATGTACCACTTTTACACTTAGTTTTTATGAAGGCATGATAAGCATATTACAAAGTGCTTATAAGGTGACCTCGTATCCAGAAATCAAAATAAAAGATGTATATGACCTTTTAATGAAAAATTACATGTCCTAAATATTTAAAAAATTGTACCTTTCATTTATCTGGAAACTGATTTGGAGGCATTTAAATAATGATTATATAAAGACTAAAATTAGAGAAATTTTGTTTAAATATGTACACGAAGTATTAAATATTCAAATGATAGATTAGTTATGGTGAAGATGAAAGATGCAGAAGACTGCTATTGTGGATGCATAGAAACTAAATTTAATATGCATGTAGTATATTTCTGTTCTTTAGTTAAAAAATTTGTTGTTTAGGCTTTCTAACTTAATGAATGTTATAAACTGAAAACTAGTAATAGGTTATTTTGTAGCTATATTTTAAAACAGGTTATAAAAAGAATGAAAGTACGACAGGGGTCATAATAGCGGATTTTATTGCAGCGATATGGATGGGAAGGTATTTTTAAGTACCGACTCGCAATTACTCAATTGTAAATACACTATGTAAAATAAAATAAAAATCTTTATGCAAATATACTATGATGTATATGTTAAAAACTGTAAGATTGTAAATGTGTATTTCATAATAAAAGATAAATAAAAATGGATAAAAAGTAGAATGGTGAATAATTTTAATGTATATAAACTATAATTTAAAAATTGTTCAAAGGGTATTATCGAGTCGATGTGTTTGTGATTTAAAAACATATTTAGATGGATAGTGAAATTGTGAATATATGTTAATTACAAAATTTATTCATGTAAATATATTACGAGAGGCCATTGGCGTTACTGCGTACTTTGCTGAAGGATTTCGAATTTCTTGCCAAATTATAAAAACTTCAAATGTAAATTTCTTGATAAAAGAGAAAAGCAGAAAATAAGGATTTGTTGGCATTGTTTTTGTAGTCTAATTTGGACTGAAATCGTTGCCTGGCTTCAAGTCGATAATAACGGTACTTTTGAAATTATATTACTAACTAATTTCCAGGTAATCAATCTTTATATTCATTTTAAAAACGAGAAAAAGTCATTAATATCAGGGTATCATCAACTATATTTTGTTATTTGAAATTAGGAGTCTCTCTCTCTCTCTCTCTCTCTCTCTCTCTCTCTCTCTCTCTCTCTCTCATAGATCAATATATTCCACGTGGAGCCTTTCAGAGTTTCATTAACGCAGTGAAATCGTATTCCTCCAGTTTCCGCGTATTTGAAAGCCCACTGGCGTTACTACGCACTTTGCCGAGGGATTTCGAATTTCCCGCCAAATTTCCGTCGACGGCTGAAGAACTGAACTGCTGGGGCACTGCTTTAAGTTTCATATGATGCATTCGCTCAGTTCCGATAGAAATACATGTTTGGTAACACAGGTAGTTTGTATTGTGTAAACCAGAAGTTTATGATTAAACCAGCATTAAATTTACAATTTTATAAGGAATGACATAATGAGTGGTGTTATGTAAATACTACGCAATAGATGCTCCCCTCCGAGCCCTCCTACTTTTAAGCCCCGCCCCTTTTCCCACACATGAGAATAAACGTTCCATTGTTCTTGTCATCCAGTTTAACTCGTTTATCATTCATGTATTTTAGAATTGATTAATCTTCCTTTATCGTTTCTGTACTTGCCAGTTTTTTCTCACTATTGGGGAAATCCCTGTTTATGACAATGATGATAGTGTTAGGGTGAAGTCACGTGACCAGTTGTTTACGTTTTCAATTTTGGTTTGATGCAAGAAACGTCTAGAGATTGAGAATGTGTTTACAAGTGCTAAAGAGTCATGTCTACATTTGCCTTTATAATTACATGATTGTAAAATTAAGTGTGAAACTGTAATTTCCAAAATATAAAAAGTGCCATGTCGTGAAATTCTTATTCCTCAAAGATTTTGTCGTTTATATGGATTTAAGGAGATCAAGAACGTTACGTAACACGAAGAAGCTTGAGAGAGAGAGAGAGAGAGAGAGAGAGAGAGAGAGAGAGAGAGAGAGAGAGAGAGAGAGAGAGAGAGTATTTCAGCGCGTTTTAGTTTTTTTTCTCATGGTATGGATTGTTGGTAAAAAAAAATTCTTTTATTTTTTTTTCAAAATATTGTATCCTCGTTATTATAAATTAATATTTACATAAAATTTTTGATAAGTCGGCAATCACAAGATATGCGCTTACGCGGGAAATGTATTCGTGTATGACTTCATATATTTGAATAGGAAGCTTATCCTTCCTAAGAATAATATATGGAACACACCCTGTTACCCCCAATTCCTTCAAAGATCAGATAAAGGGGTAATCTTATCAGCATTCCAGATGTATATCGCAGTTTCTAAAGTAAGTTTTTTTCCATTAAATTATTATTCTGTAGGGACCAAGAAGACTGGCTTAATCCCCCCCCCCCCCCCACAGCCCGCTACCATAAACACACTGCATTATAAAGACGGTGAATAGGTATCAGTAATACAGTTTGGTTACGCAACCATAAATGGATGTCGTTTGATCCCACTAGTGAAAACTACGCAGTTTCCACCTCCCAGTCTTGGCTCTCCTTACATGTAGCTTCCAGCTGCCCCTCTCCCAATCCCCACCCCACAATCGATCCTCCAGAGCCCTCTACTACCATTCTCGCTCACCCTACATTCCCCTCCGTAATCCTAACGCCATCCACCACCATCCTTGGGGGGTGGGGGTGCTAATACCTCCCTCCTACTTCCTCCCCTAGTCCTAGTATTCTCCCCAAGCTCCAACATCCTCCTCCACCTCCGTCATCCTACTCCAGCTCCAACATCCTCCTCCATTTTTTTTATTCAACTCCACACAATTTATTGTCCTGCAACACAGCACTTAATGGAAAGGACACGTGGACGGGTTCCCCCTTTCCAGTTGTGTTTGCCGCATTTCGTGAAGTTTGTGTCGCCAGTTGCATCTGAATATAATTTTTTCATTGCATCTCTCTCTCTCTCTCTCTCTCTCTCTCTCTCTCTCTCTCTCTCTCTCTCTGCGCCATAGGCCTAACATGAGAGCTGAGCTTAAAGAGAATGTGTCCCCATAGATTCTTTCTTTCTGGACCTCATCTTGTGTTCGTGGATGTAAAAGATATAATCGAACTTCTTCAACCTAATTTGATGCGAAGCGAAGATTCTCGAGAAAATTAGCACTCTGCGAAAGTCATTAATATTCTCGTAGCCTCTCAGATCTGATATCGAACAGTGTCACGGGGATTTAAGAAAATCACCAACATTATTATTATTATTATTATTATTATTATTATTATTATTATTATTATTATTATTATTACTTGCTGAGCTACAATCCTTGTTGGAAAGCAGGATGCAATAAGCCCTAGGGCTCTATGGAAAAATAGCCTAATGAGGAAAGGAAATGAGGAAATAAGTAAACCTAGAAAAGTAATGAATAATTAAAACACCTTAAGAACAGTAACATTAAAATAATTCTTTTCATATATAAACTATAAAAACTTAAAAAAAAAAACAATAGAAAGAGAAATACACTAAGATAACATAGTGTGTCCGAATGTAGGCTACCCTCAAATAAGTATTGAGCGTGCGTTTATTATACTGTTATAAATATGAATAAGTAGAAGTTTCAACATAATTATATCCTTATCAATTACTTCCGTTCCCACTGCATGTCTTCGTTTTGGCTGCCCAACCTCTTCCCGCTAGCAGGATTAATAGAGTCCACTGCCAGGTTTTTCTCAAGTTGGGTACCGCCGTACCGGTGTCCTCACAGGGCCCAGTACAGTGGAGGGCCATGAGACTACGGCTCTATATTTGTTTCTTTTTTCTTGTTTAGTGTAGCCAGTCTCTTTTATCCTTATCAATTGAGAGAATAACCAGTTACAGTAGATTTCTACTGAAAGGAGAATATAATGTGCAGTAAACCTAGTGTTGTGTGGTGAAAGAAAAGACGTGTGTAAGGAATATGGTGGACTGTTCAGCGTGGTGTGTAGGCAAACAACGAACCGAAATTGGAGAATCCAATATGAAATTGTTTGTCCTGGTTTGAAATGGCCCTAATACTCCGGTTGTAGTAGATTTTGTGGAAGGAGTGAAGTACATTAGGTGAGTGATAACAATTATTATAGTTTAGAATTGGTAAGAGGAAAGAATCGCCAAGACTGAGCAGCCTGTTCCTGAGTTGTCATACTCGGAAGATTTATAGAAAATCTCTAGCAGGCTAGAATGACATTTTGAGTGACCTTTTGAAACTGAATTGCCCACAATTGTTTAAAAGTGTTAAGCCTGTTGTTCTCTCTAATGAGAATCTGGTCAACATAATTGATATGCGTATCCCTTCCCGTGTGGTGAAGTACAAAATTAAAACAAACCCTGGTTCAATGATGTCTGTAGACATGCTTATTTGGAAAAGCGGGAGGCCCATTATCTGTGGAAGGGTAACATCAGATTTGACTTGGTATAACTACTCTGCTTATAGCTCTTGCTAAGATAGTTCATGCTTCAACCGGAAAGGAATATAATTTAACCATGAAAGAAACACTTTCTGGTACAACCCAGGAACATAAGTGGTGGTTTACCATTAAATCTGCACCATTTGGTGTATACTTAAGAGTTCCAACTTTTCTTGAACCACATGGTTCTGTCACTCATTGTCCTAAGGAAAAGGCCACTCTATTGGCTAATATGTATGACAGTAAGCAGATTATCTAGAAACTCTATATTCATCATTCCTGTTTTCCTTAGGCTAAACTAGTTAGTTTAACTTTTCGGTCCAGTGAAATTAGATATCTCTTGGTGGACCTTGATGTTTATTGAGGTGTAGACCCAAATGGTATTTTTCCTTTGTTTTTATATAGACTTAATTTCTTAGCTCCTAAGTTATCTGTTAATTTCTGCAAGTTAGTAAGAATAGGTTCTCTTAGCAATTGTTGGATAAATGGTAATGTTACTCCTCTATGTAAATGTGCCTAGCTAATTATCGACCATTTTCAATAACTCCCATATTATATAGTTTTAAGATTTTTGGTGGTCAATCTATTCGGAAGAAGTGTTTTATTTTTTATTCATTCTGCCTTGTTTCAAGTATTGTTCTTCTGTCTGGTCGTCATGTACTGAATCTCATCTCAATTTGTTGGACAAGAACTTGTGGTCTATTAAATTTTTAATTTTTAATCTTAATATTAATCTTGGCTCTGTGGTTCAGTCAGTTCTTCGTGCATGTTGCATATTTTTTTTCATATTTCTGACCATCCTTTGCATTCAGACCTTCCCAAACAGTACCATCCTGCTCGTAATACTAGGTAAGTAGTTAATTTTAATAGCCATGCCTTCACCATTCGCAAAACTTAATATTAAACAGTATTCTAGAACTTTTATTCTTGCCATGACCAGGTTGTGGAATGACATTCCTAATAAGGCAGTTGAATCGGTTCAAACTTGACGCAAATGGTCTTCTTCTACTTTTTTTGTTCTTTTTTTTTGAGAATAGGCTGACATAAATCTCACGTTATAGTTTATATATGAAAGATCTATTTTAATGTTGTTGCTGTTCTCAAAATATATTATTTTAAATGTTCAATACTTCTCTTGTAGTTTATTCATTATTTTATTTCCTTTCTTCACTGAGCTATTCTCCCTGATGGAGCCCTGGGGCTTATGCCATCCTGCTTTTCCAAATAGGGTTGTAGCTTAACTAATAATAATAATAATAATAATAATAATAATAATAAAAAGAGCTGGCTGGAATTGTTTGAGAGGATTTACTGGAAAGTAGAGGTCTTAGTGATATCCGTAACCAGGAAGCACAAGTGGGTGCTAACAGGTGGTGCACATACAATATGAATGACGCTGTGTTGCACGTGCAGTGTGGATCTATTAAATTTTAGGAAGATTTGGGGGATTTATGTACAATTTAACTGTTGAATTATCTACTAAAGGTGAGGAAGATTCGTGTGATTTAAGTACGATTTAGCAGTTAAATGATGAATTTGTCAGTGACTTGTTTTTCTGTAGGCCCACTACCTCTTAGGGTAAACGACTTAATACTGAATATATATATATATATATATATATATATATATATATATATATATATATATATATATATATATATATATATATATATATATATATTATTAAATGCTATAAGCCCCGGGGCCCCAACAGGGAGAATAGCCCAGTGAGGAAAGGAAATAAGGAAAAATAAAATATCTTAAGAATAATATATATATACACATACATATATAATTATATATATATATATATATATATATATATATATATATTTATAATTTATATACATATACATATATATATATATATATATATATACATGTATATACATGTATATATATACAGTATATATATATATATATATATATATATATATATATATATATATATATATATATATTTGTTTATATATATATATAGATATATATATATATATATATATATATATATATATATATATATATATATATATATATAACAATTAGAATAGCGCCAACGTTATCCCTGCGTGTCGTAAGAGGCGACTAAAAGGGACGGGACGAGGGGGCTGGGAACCCCCTCTCCTGTAAAAGTATCCTGTGAGACAGCAACAAAGAGATGGAGCTGGGGGGAGAGTGACTGCTCCCCGCACTCTAGTTTTGGGGTGTTTGAATGTGCGTGGATGTAGTACGATAGAGAGTAAAAGATGTGAGATTGGAAGTATGTTTAGAAGTAGAAGGATGGATGTATTGGCCTTGTGTGAGACAAAGATGAAAGGAAAGGGTGAAGTGATGTTTGGTGAAATGTCTGGTAGAGTGTCTGGGATTGAAAGGGGAAGAGCGAGAGAGGGTGTGGCTTTATTGTTGAGTGAATGGATGACAGGTAAAGTAGTGGAATGGAAGGAGATATCATCTAGGTTAATGTGGGTAAGGGTTAGGTTGGGTAGGGAATGTTGGGCGTTTGTCAGTGCGTATGGGCCAGGTAGTGAGAAAAGTGAAGAAGAGTGGAATGAGTTCTGGAATGAATTAACTAGGTGTGTAGAAGGACTGGGTAGAAGGAATTATGTAGTTGTTATGGGTGACTTAAATGCTAGAGTGGGTGCTGGAGAGGTAGAAGGTGTCATTGGGAAATATGGCGTACCAGGTGAAAATGAGAGTGGTGAGAGACTGGTAGATATGTGTGTTGAACAAGAGATGGTAATAAGTGCTAGCTTTTTTAAAAAGGAAGATAAAAATAAGTATACATGGGTAAGAGTGGCAAATGGAAGAGTAGTAGAAAGGGCATTAATGGATTATGTGTTGATAACTAAAAGAATGTTTGGAAGATTGAAAGACGTGCACGTGTTTAAGGGTATGGCTAACGGTATGTCTGATCATTTTTTGGTGGAAGGAAAATTAGTTGTAGCAAAAGAGTGGGGGAATAGAGTAGGTGGATTTAAAAGGGAGCTAGTGAGGATTGAAGAGCTAATAAAACCGGGGGTAAAAAGTAAATATCAGGAAAGGTTGAAAATGGCATATGACGAGGTGAGAGTAAGAGGAACTGGTAATTTAGAGGAGGAGTGGAAGTTAGCAAAAGAAAATTTTGTTGGGATTGCAAGTGATGTATGTGGCAAGAAGGTTGTGGGAGGCAGCATGAGGAAGGGCAGTGAATGGTGGAATGAAGGAGTGAAGGTAAAAGTGGAAGAGAAAAAGAGGGCTTTTGAAGAATGGCTGCAGAGTAATAGTATAGAGAAGTATGAAAAATATAGAGAGCAAAAGGTGGAAGTAAAGCGCAAGGTACGTGAGGCAAAGAGGGCAGCTGACCTGAGGTGGGGTCAGGGACTGGGTCAGTCATATGAAGAGAATAAGAAGAAGTTTTGGAAAGAAGTGAAGAGAGTAAGGAAGGCCGGCGCAAGAATTGAAGAGACAGTGAAAGATGGAAATGGAAGGTTGTTAAAAGGAGAGGAGGCAAGGAAAAGGTGGGCGGAATATTTTGAAAGTTTGCTGAATGTTGAGGATGATAGGGAGGCAGATATAATTGCGGTTCCAGGTGTTGAGGTGCCAGTGATGGGAGATGAGAATGAGAGAGAGATTACAATAGAGGAAGTGAGGAGAGCACTAGATGAAACGAGAGTAGGAAAAGCATCGGGTATGGATGGTGTGAAAGCTGAGATGTTGAAGGAAGGGGGTGTGACTGTACTTGAATGGTTGGTGAGATTGTTTAATGTGTGTTTTGTGTTGTCAATGGTACCAGTAGATTGGGTCTGTGCATGTATTGTACCACTATATAAGGGTAAGGGAGATGTGCATGAGTGTTGTAATTCAAGAGGTATTAGTTTGTTGAGTGTAGTTGGAAAAGTGTATGGTAGAATACTGATTAATAGGATTAAGGATAAAACAGAGAATGCAATCTTGGAAGTACAGGGTGGTTTTAGAAGAGGTAGGGGTTGTATGAATCAGATTTTTACAGTTAGGCAGATATGCGAGAAATATTTAGCAAAAGGTAAGGAGGTGTATGTTGCGTTTATGGATCTGGAGAAAGCATATGATAGAGTTGATAGGGAAGCAATGTGGAATGTGATGAGGTTATATGGAGTTGGTGGAAGGTTGTTGCAAGCAGTGAAAAGTTTCTACACAGGTAGTAAAGCATGTGTTAGAATAGGAAAGGAGGTGAGCGATTGGTTTCCGGTGAGAGTGGGGCTGAGACAGGGATGTGTGATGTTGCCCTGGTTGTTTAACTTGTATGTTGATGGAGTGGTGAGAGAGGTAAATGCTAGAGAGCTTGGACGAGGATTAAAACTGTTAGGCGAGAATGATCATGAATGGGAGGTAAATCAGTTGTTGTTTGCGGATGATACTGTACTGGTAGCAGACACAGAAGAGAAGCTTGACCGACTAGTGACAGAATTTGGAAGGGTGTGTGAGAGAAGGAAGTTGAGAGTTAATGTGGGTAAGAGTAAGGTTATGAGATGTACGAGAAGGGAAGGTGGTGCAAGGTTGAATGTCATGTTGAATGGAGAGTTACTTGAGGAGGTGGATCAGTTTAAGTACTTGGGGTCTGTTGTTGCAGCAAATGGTGGAGTGGAAGCAGATGTACGTCAGAGAGTGAATGAAGGTTGCAAAGTGTTGGGGGCAGTTAAGGGAGTAGTAAAAAATAGAGGATTGGGCATGAATGTAAAGAGAGTTCTATATGAGAAAGTGATTTTACCAACTGTGATGTATGGATCGGAGTTGTGGGGAATGAAAGTGATGGAGAGACAGAAATTGAATGTGTTTGAGATGAAGTGTCTGAGGAGTATGGCTGGTGTATCTCGAGTAGATAGGGTTAGGAACGAAGTGGTGAGGGTGAGAACGGGTGTAAGAAATGAGTTAGCGGCTAGAGTGGATATGAATGTGTTGAGGTGGTTTGGCCATGTTGAGAGAATGGAAAATGGCTGTCTGCTAAAGAAGGTGATGAATGCAAGAGTTGATGGGAGAAGTACAAGAGGAAGGCCAAGGTTTGGGTGGATGGATGGTGTGAAGAAAGCTCTGGGTGATAGGAGGATAGATGTGAGAGAGGCAAGAGAGCGTGCTAGAAATAGGAATGAATGGCGAGCGATTGTGACGCAGTTCCGGTAGGCCCTGCTGCTTCCTCCGGTGCCTTAGATGACCGCGGAGGTAGCAGCAGTAGGGGACTCAGCAGTATGAAGCTTCATCTGTGGTGGAAATGTGGGAGGTTGGGCTGTGGCACCCTAGCAGTACCAGCTGAACTCGGCTGAGTCCCTGGTTAGGCTGGAGGAACGTAGAGAGTAGAGGTCCCCTTTTTGTTTTGTTTCTTGCTGTTGTCGGCTACCCCCCAAAATTGGGGGAAGTGCCTTTGGTATATGTATGTATGTATATATATATATATATATCTATATATCTATCTATATATATATATATATATATCTATATATCTAATATATATATATATATATATATATATATATATATCTATATATATATATATATATATATATATATATATATATATATATATATATAGACAGCGTATTTATATGCAGAATATAACTCGAGAAGGCCATTTCTACGTCATTTTTTTTCTGTTTGGTCCTATAATCATAGTTAGGGGCCTTTGCAGAAATTGACACTTGAATCTATATCTTCTTAATTTTTCTCATTCCACGTCTACATTCTGTTTTTCGTTATTAGGGTCGCATGTTCTTGCAGCATATAGCTTTTCCAACTTAGAACCGGCGCTCGGCTAATAATTAGTGCAAAATTCAATTTAAGTCGTAACCAACAGACTTACGACATTTAATATACCCAACAATTGACATTGATTGGCCCTTTACATGGCTCTTACCTCACTAACAAGGGTATTGAAACATTTAAGCATACTCCAGTCTGTTGCAACTTTAACTTCTCTTTCGCCTGGAATATTCGCTTTTAACTTTATTCCTATTTTACAAAGACAAGGCCTTTTCCTGTCTTCCTCCACGAATCTGAATTCAAAGATGTGTCCTTAACAAATATATTTATGGTCAGTTAAATTAAACCTGTATTATATTTACAGAAATAATAATTTATACAGTGAGCATGAATATTTTTTGCAAGTTGCAACTGTCATGAATATATCCCTCTGAGTTGCGCCTTTCCAATAGTTTTAAACAATTACTTACATGGCGAATCACAGTAGTAATTCTTTTTAAATGCATGATTCATGAATCTTTTGTTATTATTATTATTATTATTATTATTATTATTATTATTATTACTTGCTAAGCTAGAACCCTAGTTGGAAAAGCACGATGCTATAAGCCCAGCGGCCCCAACATGGAAAATAGCCCAATGAGGAAAGGAAACAAGAAAAAAAATATTTTAAGAACAATAGCAACATTAAAATAAACAATTCCTATATAAACTATAAAAACTTTAACAAAACAAGAGGAAGAGAGATTAGACAGAATAGTGTGCCCGAGTGTACCCTCAAGCAAGAGAACTCTAATCCAAAGCAGTGGAAAACCATGGTACAGAGGCTATGGCACTACCCAAGATTTTAGAGAACAATGGTTTGATTTTGAAGTGTCCTCCTAGAAGAGCTTCTTACCCTAGGTAGAGAGTCTCTTCTACCCATACCAAGAGGAAAGTAGCCACTGAACAATTACAGTACGGTAGTTAACCCTTTGGGGGAAGAAGAATTGTTTGGTAATTTTAGTGTTGTCAGGTGTGTGAGGACAGAGTAGAATCTGTGAAGAATAGGCCAGACTATTCGGTGTATGTGTAGGCAAAGGAAAAGTAAATCGTAACCAGAAAGAAGGATTCAATGTAGTGCTGTCGGGCCAGTCAAAGGACCCCATAACTCTTTAGCAGTAGTATCTCAACGGTTGGCTGGTGCCCTGGCCAACCTACTTCCTTGTATACCTTGTATGTTGTATACCCAAAATGATTACTATACTTCACTGGACTGCTATTCAGGTCCTATCAGGCAGGGGATCTCTATTCTCTACACTCTGCAGGATCTACAAAGTTAGTTCACCATATACATTCTTAGGTACTTTACATATCACACTGCATAACTGGTGTGTATAGTCAAATCCACTAGATTCACATCTTAGTTAGTTGGACTCCTACTTACGGTAAATTGAATTTCTTATTCCTGATCTAGAAATTAATCTCTGGCACCGTCGTTCAATTGGTTCATTATGCATGTTGCTTAAGATTTTTCATAACTCTGACCATCCTTTGCATTCAGATCTTCCAAAACAGTACCATCCTGATCGTAATACTAGGTATGTAATTAATTATAATAGCCATGCCTTCTCCATTCGCAAAACTTAATACTACGCAGTATTCTAGAAGTTTTATTTCAGCCATGACCAGATTGTGGAATGATCTTCCTAATAAGACAGTTGAATCGGTTCACACTGGCAGAAAAAAAAAAAATTTCTTTTTTTTTCCCTTCTTTGAACAGGCTGACATAAATCTCCCGGTATAGTCTATATATGAAAGATCTATTTTAATGTTGTTGCAGTTCTCAAAATATTTTATTTTAATTGTTCATTACTTCTCTTGTAGTTTATTCATTATTTTATTTCCTTTCCTCACTGAGCTATTCTCCCTGATGGAGCCCTGGGGCTTATGCCATCCTGCTTTTCCAACTAGAGTTGTGATTTAGCTAATAATGATAATAAAGAGAGTTGGCTGGAATTGTTTGAGAGGATTTACCGGAAAATAGTCTTATTGATATCCGTAACCAGGAAGCACAACTGAGTGTTCGCAGATGGTACACATACAATATGAATGACGCTGTGTTGTACGTGCAGTGTGGATCTATTAAATTTTAGGAAGATTTGGGGGATTTGTGTACAATTTAGCTGTTAAATTATATACTAAAGGTAAGGAAGATTCAGGTGATTCAAGTACGATTTAGCAGTTAAATGATGAATTTATCAGTGATTACCTCTTAGGGTAAACTACTTAATACTGAATATATATATATATATATATATATATATATATATATATATATATATATATATATATATGCATATATATGTGTGTGTATATATATATATATATATATATATGTATATATTTATGTATATATATGTATACATACATATATATATATATATATATATATATATATATATATACAGCGTATTAATATGCAGCATATAACTCGAGAAGGCCATTTCTACGTCATCTTCTTTTTTCTGTTTGGTGCTATATAATCATAGTTAGGGGCCTTTGAAGAAATTGACACTTGAATCTATATCTTCTTAATTTTTCTCATTCCACGTCTACATTCTGTTTTTCGTTATTAGGGTCGCTTGTTCTTGCAGCATATAGCCTTTCCAACTAGAGCCGGCGCTCGGCTAATAATTAGTGCAAAATTCAATTTAAGTCGTAACCAACAGACTTACGACATTTAATATACCCAACTATTGACATTGATTGGCCCTTTACATGCCTCTTATGTCACTAACAAGGGTATTGAAACATTTAAGCATACTCCAGTCTGTTGCAACTTCAACTTCTCTTTCGCCTGGAATATTCGCTTGTAACTTTATTCCTATTTTACAAAGACAATGCCTTTTCCTGTCTTTCTCCACGTATCTGAATTCAAAGATTTGTCCTTAACAAATATATTCATGGTCAATTGAATTAAACCTGTATTATATTTATAGAAATAATAATTTATACAGTAAGCATGAATATTTTTGCAAGTTACAACTGTCATGAATATATCCCTCTGAGTTGCTCCTTTCCAACAGTTTTAAACAATTACTTACATGGCGAATCACACTAGTAATTCTTTTTAAATGCATAATTCATTAATCTTTTATTATTATTATTATTATTATTATTATTACTTGCTAAGCTACAACCCTAGTTGGAAAAGCACGATGCTATAAGCCCAGCGGCACCAACATGGAAAATAGCCCAATGAGGAAAGGAAACTAGGAAAAAAATATTTTAAGAACAATAGCAACTTTAAAATAAATAATTCCTATATAAACTATAAAAACTTTAACAAAACAAGAGGAAGAGAGATTAGACCGAATAGTGTGCCTGAGTGTACCCTCAAGCAAGAGAACTCTAACCCAAGACAGTGGAAGACCATGGTACAGAGGCTATGGCACTACCCAAGATTTTAGAGAACAATGGTTTGATTTTGAAGTGTCCTCCTAGAAGAGCTGCTTACCCTAGCTAAAGAGTCTCTTCTACCCTTACCAAGAGGAAAGTAGCCACTGAACAATTTCAGTGCGGTAGTTAACCCTTTGGGGGAAGAAGAATTGTTTGGTAATTTTAGTGTTGTCAGCTGTATGAGGACACAGTAAAATCTGTGAAGAATAGGCCAGACTATTCGGTGTATGTGTAGGCAAAGGAAAAGTGAAACGTAACCAGAGAGAAGGATTCAATGTAGTGCTGTCTGGCCAGTCAAAGGACCCCATAACTCTCTAGCGGTAGTATCTCAACGGTTGGCTGGTGCCCTGGCCAACCTACTACCTTGTATACCTTGTATGTTGTATACCCGAAATGATTACTATACTTCACTGAACTGCTATTCAGGTCCTATCAGGCAGGGGATCTCTATTCTCTACACTCTGCAGGATCTACAAAGTTAGTTCACCATATACATTCTTAGGTACTTTACATATCACTGCATAACGCATAACTGGTGTGTATTGTCAAATCCACATTATCGAAACACTTAGAGAACAAGAAAGTCTTCAGTTTCTTCTTGAACGAAATATTTCTCTTTTACTTAATATGATTTTTTTTTTAACTTAACATTTTGATTACGTTGTGAAAAAAAAGATCAATTTAGGCTTGATCATTATGAATTGTTTATGATCACGATTTCAAATAGGCATAAGCGTACAAATTAGGATTTTTAAGAACGGTGATCTTATACTTTTTCTCCCTCCATAATGTTATGCCTGACTAAAATTATGATTTCCCATTTACGAACTGCCTCATTATTGTAAATGTTATGTTCTAGTACTAGGTTTCTGGCATTCATTCCATTTTGGATTTTTATGTATATCTCTAATTTGCTGTACCAATTATCAATTTTTAAGCCAATATAAACACAAAAATACTATACAATAAGTTCCCAATTGTATTAAGGTTTTCGAGAGGAATCTGAAGCCTTTCTTGATTAATAAGTGTTCCGATAATGTGGATTTGACAGTGAACGAGCAATATGCTGAATGCCTTGAAATGTATATAATAAAATGAATTACGAAAGGTTCTGTAGAGAGTAGGTAGGGTTCCCCTACAATCTAGGACCTGAAAATCAGCTCTTTTAAGTAAGTAATCAAGTATGTATCGATCGTTGAACAGTCGTACTTACTGTATATAACCACTCAATCTTACCTTATGGCGTATCATAAAGGTGTGTGAATCGGTCGAGGAACTGTATAGCCGTTTTCTTCTACAGAGGCAGTTTCAGTTTAGAGTTGTTTATTTGTGGATGTGAAAGTCCTAAAGTGTGGTCGAGGGAGACGTTATCTACTCATTCACTTTCTATAAAGGCTTTTAGTTTTCGCACATGTAGATTAAGTAACATGTGGAAATCATTTTATCTTCTAAGAATTGTGGAGGTACAGTTTAATCTCCTTATAACAATGCAAAAGATGTTCAGTTTTATAAATGGATGCCTGGATTTCCTAAGAGTTAAAAACCACGTTTAAGTGGAAACCCATAAATACGAAGAGAAAATCCACGAGGTACCTATAAGTAGTGGAAATGCGTTGTACAACACCAAGATTGAACATATATCCCTGTCTTTACTGGGTAGAAAATTGGAACAGGTTTGTAGCATTAAGAATGGGGTTCTCCATAAAGACTGAGTACAATGTTTTTTTTTAGGAGTAAAAAAAAGTAAGTGGCTGAAATTGCAATCTTTCTTTTTTTCTAGGAAAGGTGTATTGTTTCGACACCAGTTCCACCGGAAAATGAGTGTGAGGACTTGTAGCCATCTTTTCTGTGGTAACATTAGTGACTATCTAAACGTTAAAGTATATTTTAGATAACGAGGAGTTAAGTTCAAGTCAAGATTAATTTCTTTCGAAATAGTATCTGTTCGAAAAAGGATTTCAAGTAGTTTTGTAGTTTATAAGAAGAGATTAAAGTGCTTAACGAACACCGGATTTTTTTTAGAAATCAAATTGCCGGTTATGACAAACTTTATATTGTTTTGATTATGGAAAAGGACCTCTCATCCTGGCTTTATTCGCTCGAGAACATCACATACATAGAAAAACACCCATAATACAAAAACCATAATATAGCACATGGTAATGACAACAATGGCGACATTGAACACAATGCAGATATCAAAATATATAACTATAACTACATCAAACTCCCACCAATCTTCTGTTTCGCATGCATCCCTTTTGTAAGATGATCTACCCTTATAACTATCAAGCGTTGTTTTAGATTGTCCCAGACACGGGTTCACAAATAGAACGCGACCGGACCTTCTCATCCCAGAGGGATATCCCCAGACTCCTTTTGTTGTGGAGTCACTGGATTTTTCTCGAGAACAAGGTCGTCCCCTTCTGAGCCAGTAACATCAACAAGATTTCCTTGGGGAGCTCCAACATTTTTCTTGGGTTCCTGAGAAGGAGTTTGGGCCTGTGGGGTTCACTCTGCCAGGTTCTCTATTGGGGCTAAATATCTATCAGTCACCGTAGTTTCCCGGTCATCTTTCAACTCTCCGAAAGGACAATTTTAATTGTCAGTTTATGATCAGTTTCCCAGTCAATAACTTCTGTTCTATCATTACTTGATAATGAAGTTGTATCATTACTTGATAATGAAGTTCTATCATTACTTGATAATGAATAATGTCTTGAATTCATTCTTTGGTGTTTTAAGTTTCTCTCATTTGTCTATAGTCCATTTCTTTTAGCGATGCATATTTGCACCGACTCGCAGCGGTGCCCTTTTAGCTCGGAAAAGTTTCCGGATCGCTGATTGGTTGGACAAGATAATTCTAACCAATCAGCGATCAGGAAACTTTTCCGAGCTAAAAAGGCACCGCCGCGAGTCGGTGCAAATATGCATCGCTAAAAGAAATGGACTATAGTTACAGACTGGCCTTTTTATTTAACCGAAAACACCAAATTCTTCCGGAAACCACCATAACTACTGGAAATTTAACCTTTTAATTTAAAACTAATTAGTCATACAAACGCTTAAAACACATTCACTTATAATTATACATGTAACTAGATTTTAAAAAGTCCGAAATTATATTAATAAATATAAAATCTCACCAAAACATTGGTCAATGATACAATTTAAAAAACTAAATATATATGTATATATATATATACATATATATATATATATATATATATATATATATATATACATAGTATATATATATATATATATATATATATATATATATAATTATATATATATATATATTATATAATATTTTATGTATATATAATGTATATATATATTATATATATAATATGTGTATATATATAGTATGTATATATATACATATATATATATTATATATATATATATATATATTTATATATATGTAATATGAGTATATATTTATATATAATAAATATATATATATATATATATATATATATATATATATATATATATATATATATTTATATATATATATATATATATATTATATATATATTATATTTATATATTATATATATTATATATATATATATATATTACATATATATATATATTATGTATATTATGTATATTATATATATATATATATATATATATATATATATATATATATAAACCCAAAACAGTCATAGGCTACATACCATTTTAAAGGCTAGTCAAACACACACACACACACAGACACACGCACACACACACACAGACACACGCACACACACATATATATATACATATATATATATATATATATATATATATATATATATATATATATATATATATATATATATATAACTCTTCTCATTAAACCAAAAAAAGAACATATACACAATCTATCTCTGTCATTTTACTGTTGTCTTTGCAGTTATTTTTATTAGCACTTATCTTGGCCGTTGGTGTGTAAGCTACTCTTTTCTTTTACGAGATTCTTCTTTTGTCGCTTCGTTGCCAATAACAGTTTATATAGATAGCGTGTTCTCTTTTCTGTCGTTATTGCCATCCAATTATTACCAGAAAGTGCTAATGTGTTATACCAGGTGGCCGTGGTTATACTCCACAAGTGACCATCTCTTACCCCTACCCCCAAACATTGTTCCACTAAGTCCCTCAGTTTCTCCAGAAGTCCTGATCGTTTCTGTGATTTCCAGTCAACCGCTTGTTTTAGTACATGGTTTATACTTTCATCATGAACGTCAAGATTAGGCATGCGATCTCAGTACAAAGAATTTGATCAGAATAATGTGCTAACATTTTCCCAGATATATACTTTACTTTAATGGCTGCTTTTCTCGTCCTATTTAGCAGGAAAATCCTACACCTTGTAGGACCTTTCCAGTCATGTTAAAGGTTAAAGGTGACTGGTTTCAGTTCCGGTTCCATCAGAATAGATGTTCACCAGAACGTCAGCCGGGCAAGCCCAACCCCCCACTGTGGTGCCCTACCACAGCAGTAGCCTCCCCAGTAAACAGCTTAAACTCACGGTCCTGGGCGGGGATCGATCTCTTGCCATGCGAATGCTAGGCAAACACGTTACCACTGTATTGCATTCTGGGGCATTCAGTATTTCACAGCGCACAGTGCTCGGTTATTGTCAAATCCACACTCTCGAAGCATTTAGAAAACTTCCATTGGAAATAATTGCAATTTGGTCATTACCTTGAATTACTTTCTGGTTACCTTTGTGGCCCTTTGAAAAATTGGAACTCGGAGAAACAGTCGTTTGGAAAGGTATTGCAATTAGAAAAACGGCCTTATTTTTTGTTTTTATCTTTTATTATGAAAATACAATTACATTTTCTTAACATACATTTTTTTCCTTTTATAAAGAAATATTTCCTTAACAAATTATATTTTACATTTTTGTATATACATTATAACATTTAATATATGATAAAATTAAATTTTTATTTTATTATTTTTCTAAATATGTTTTTAAGTTAGAAACATACTGATTTGTGAAAATATTTTTAACATGATTCTTATATACAATGATATTGACATTAAATGTATTTAACAGTTTAATCTTTATACACTTAATAACTTATTTAAATAAAAAGGTGAATTGTGTAACATATAAAGGAAAGAAAACTACAACTATATTAAATATTCAATTTATATATTATGATTAGTAAACCAGCCTTATTTGAATAAAAAAGGTTAATTTTGTCAAATATGAATTCACTTTCCTTTCCTTCATATTTCAAGGTAAATTATAAAGAAATAATCAATAATATAGGTTTCCGTAAGTTTCCGATAAAACTTACTACCGCAGCTTGGCTCTTATTAATGATAATAGTAAACTGTATTCAAATAATTAGTTTTCATCCATACCGTTAATAACATGACTTTTAGGTAGTAGGTTGGCCAGGGCACCAGCTCCCCGTTGAGGTACTACCGCTAGAGCATTATTAGGTCCTTTGAATGGTCAGACAGTTCTACATTGGATCCCAGTTTCTGGTTACGGTTCATTTCCCCTTTGAATACACATACACAGAATAGTTTGGCATATTCTTTACATATTCGCCTCTGTCCTCATACACCTGATAACACAGAGATTACCAAACAATTCTTCTCTCAAAGGGTTAACTACTGCACTGTGATTGTTCAGTGGCTACTTTTCTTTAGCTGTGGTAAGCAGCTCTTCTAGGAGATGGACACTCCGAAATCAAACCATTATTCTCTAGACTTGGGTAGTGCCATAGCCTTCCGCTTTCTTGGGTTGGAGCTCTCTTGCTTGAGGGTACACTCGGTACGATATTCTCATATTTCTCTTCCTCTTGTTTTGTTGAAGTTTTTATAGTTTGTATAGGAAATATCTATTTTAATGTAAATAGCTTTAAACTCACGGTCTCGGTCTGGGATCGAGCTGCTGCCATGCGAATGCTAGGCGAATTCGTTACCACTGTACTACCCAGGAGGGTATTTTGTTGTATAAATCCAATGGGGAGAATTTTAGGTAAAATAAAATGTTCACCTGTCTCTTATCTATGAACCACGTATTTGAGGCAACTTCTTTAGGACCAACATAGTTATTTACAGGCATATTCATTAAAAAAAAAAAAATAAAGTTGCTTATGGGTGTTGCTAGAAAATTGTTTAAGCATGAACTTGGGACATGTGTCCTGTGTACAAAATTTGGCATCGTAAAGTGTCTTCAGCTAGTTTGTAGTTTTCTTGAAAAAAACTAATCTCTGTTGTCATAAATGAGCTTTAAATAATGGCTTTCACTTTACTTAAAGGGCTAGATAACCTGTTTTTAATTCGTCTGTTCCCTATTTGGGCGAATTCTAAGGATGGAACTTAACCTAATTAATTTCGGAGGGTTTAATTAGAAAATGGAAGTGACACAGACCTGTAAATGACGAGAAGAAAAATTCCTTGGGAGATCAAGTTTTGTTGCGCAAATCTTTGACTTTTGCATAACAAGGGCATAGAACCGTAAGGAATCTGTAGGCTTCAGAATATTTATACTATATATATATATATATATATATATATATATATATATATATACTGTATATATATATATATATATATATATATATATATGTATATATATATATATATATGTATATATATATGTATATATATATATATGTATATATATATATATGTATATATATATATATATATATATATATATATATATATATATATATATATATGTATATTGTGTGTGTGTCACCAAGCGTAACAGAAATAAAGTCTAAAGGAGACTTAAGTTCTTCATTTCCCAAAGAGGAGTGCCATATTTGTCAGTCTACAGATAATAGAATTTGGCAGATCACAATTGAATGCTGTCCTCTTTATAGCTAATATTCCTTGATGGATCTTTTATGGTTTCCCAAGGAAGATTTGAGCCTCGTAACTTCAACTTTGAGCTTTATTACCTCCTCCACCTTAGTTGGGTGGAGGTTATGTTTTTACTTGTTACTTGTTTTGGGTTTAAATCCAACCCTCCACTGAAGTCGAGTGAACTACTACTCGGGCGGGTCCATATCAATCATCTAACGAAACATTTTCATTATAACTTATACAATTCTTTGATTGTAGCATCTTCCAAATCATATGATCTTGTGAAAAGTAATGTCTTTAGTTTCTTCTTGAATTCAATTGCTCCCTTTAGATCCTTCATCTCAGTTGGCAGTTTATTATAATGTCTATGTGTTAGTGAACAACTGCCTGGCCACAGTTTTACTCGTAGAGTAGTGAAACTTTCAGAGATTAATTGTTATGTTGAGACCTGGAAGTGATTCAATTTTGAAAGTCCCAGGTCAAAGGTCAAGGTCGAGCAAAAGGTCGAGTGAATTAATAACCTCAACACCAAGTTCGCACATGGTTGTCAAACAGACTTCACAAACGCCTACGGTCTAAATCGATTCTGGGAAAAGCAAGCTCGTATCGAGAAATAAGCTGCCGTGGCGGAGGTCTGCCCTCAGACTGCTTTTCTAGTTGTGACTGTAAAGAGTTTAGATTAGGAGATTAAGGCTTCTGTTCATTTTCTTTATGCCTGTTCATTGTTTTTCCATGAATAAAGGCAATCACCTTCTCTTCTGGATATGGTGTTTTTTCTTATGAGTGTCATTAACGAATCTGATCATTTTGAAGGGATCTGTAGTAATCTGAGAAATCCTCAGCCAAGACTATAAATGTGTATTCTTTTATGCCTATGGCATTGCTACAAGCTTCTATTATTTCTTTTATTTTCAATATGATATTCTGTACAAAACATTTTATCTCTGAATGTCTTAACATTCTGTCCATGTTCCATTTAATGCATTGTGAGATGTATTTTCTCTGCCCTTCTCAATTCCTGCTCTTTATCAGTGACCTTCAACGTCATACGAGTCAACACTAACGAACGCTCTTCTGCATTTGCATCCATTGCTATTCATAATCTTGTTGGGCTTAATTTGGAGACTGGATCTTCCCTTCCTACTTGCAATTCACAAACATAGCAACATCATGTGCATGCTGAGTCGTCTTATATTGAGTATATCCGAACCCAATGGGTTTTTTTTCTGTGTTCCATTAGTTTACATCAATAAATACATGTTAATTTCATTTTTTAATCATAATTTTTTGGCCAGTGTTCATTTGATATTTTCAGTGGCTTTCCCATTAACTCTCCATCTATATACCATCCGCCCTCATTATGAATAAAACTTCATCTTCATTATTTAATGTTTCCACGTCTTCAGTTGACGCTTCTTTATTAATAGAATGCTTAATTTTGCTAAATTTCTAATGTTGAATCTTCGAGAATATTAGACTTGATCTTGTCACCGATATGGTGTTTTAACTCTTCGCTAATCATAAATTTATTCTGTGGGGATTTTAAAATAGAATATTTGCTTTATAATCACTTTAAGTATTCGCAATCCTTCCTCTTAACCTTTATGAAATGAATCTTTCATCTCGGTGAATGAATCTATATTAAAGTGGACGATCTGAGTACATTTTCTTCTTACAAAATTTGATACAATGCCCCCTGAGAGAATCGAACTCTCGACCCCTGGTTTACAAGACCAGTGCTCTGCCCCTGAGCTAAGGAGGCTCCGGCAAACGAATCGATCGTTACTAGATATAGTCATTTTTTGCACATCAATCATAATTATGAAAAACAATATTTTCTCATGAATTTATATTAACTATATTCTCTTGTAAGATAATAAATGTTGAAATAAGTTGTGGAAATAATTGATCTTACTATTATCTTTCGCTAATCATATTTTGCAAGTCAACCACCATTCTTTTGTTCG
>NC_090744.1:95456494-95581494 GCF_036898095.1 Palaemon carinicauda
GACCTATTTTTGGGAAAGTGCTGTGTGGTCTCCAATGATTTTCCTGTGAAAGGTTAGAACAGGTAATCCTATACTACATAAATACCAAAGAAATATTGTCTCCCCTGCTCTAGGGCCAGTATATCAATGTGCAAAACATGCATTGTGTATACTGTGTAAGTGAGACCCTCGAGTTCAGGCACATTAAAACTCGACAATGCACTTCAGTTGCTGAAATTTCTCTGCTGTGAGGGACGCCATTACTATGCCCTGCACCTCATAGCAAGGAAGCAACTTCTCAATTGACTACCAGGCTACAAGTGCATTAACTAGCACCCATCTGCCACCAAGGAACCCCAAAATGAAAAAAAAAAAAATTGGCTCAGTCCCCTGCATGAGGCCAAGGAGGATGGAGGTTCCTGGAGACCACACAGCACTCCCCCCCCCCAAAAAAAAAATAGGTTTTTCCTTTGTCAATAACCCTTTTTTTGTGGTTAAGGTTGTGTGTGGTCTCCAAGGAATAGCACCAGAGTATTAATAAGTAAACTCCTGTACCTTTCAGGCCAACTGTCTACAACCAAGCAGGATGTACAACATATGTACATGTTTCCATGAGGAAGAAGAGAGACTAACAGGTCTGACTCTTACCTCATAAGTACTGACTGAAGAATACTGGCTTCCCGACATTTCGTCTTTCATCATTCTGCTTCTCCCGAAGGACCTAGTCGACTTGGTTTTCCTCTTTGACTACCACTGTAGGGGTCACTAATGTACCAAATACTACACATGGATGTTGTACTGCTTGGATTTGCTTCAGGTAGTGTTTATTAACACCCTTTGCTCAGACCAATCCTCAAAGCTCTGAATGTCCTGAAATTGCATATTAGCAAAGAACACTAGGGAAGAGGCAATTATTCTTACATCGTGGATTTTAGGGGTGGAGACAGGATCAACTTTTGTAATAAGAGGGGTCATCAAAATACGGATAGCCCCTGTTGAGAGGGACTTGTTGGTCTGAATATTTTTAAAAAAAGCTATTTTCTTACAATATAATTGTAAGGTTGATACAGGACAGTGGTTACTGTCTCCAGGCTCTAGAGCTGAAATGTAAAATGGATCTCATCTCTGAAGAGGCTTTTTGTTTTTGGGTAGAAACTGGAGACCCAGCGCCAGGAATAGAAGATGACCCGGGATTATTGTAAAGAACTCCTGGTCCCTCGGAAAGGTAACCAGTTCAGGTCCCTCCAAAGACAGCTAACTCTTGCTCCTGAGGATAAAATTATGAGAAATAAGCCTTTTTGCAAAAGTTCTTTAAGGGAGATGGAGGAATTATTCAATCTAGCCAAAAACAAAGGCACCCTATCCAGAGACCAAGATACCACAAGAATTAGTGGCAATGGTCTATGTAAAGCAAAAGACTAGGTGATCTTATGGAACGCCTTCTAGTCTAGATCCACGTCAAATGCATGCTTGAGAGGTTCTGTTAAAAGCTGATTTAAGACTATATAAAAGAAGCCACGAAGTAATAGAGTTATCTGACTAGGTGACTTATTCCTTTGCAAAGCCGTCCAAGTCTTTCACAGATTGGTATTGTCTTGTGGCTGAAGACCTCTTTGGGCTCATCAAATAGGTCAAGTTGTGGGCCAAGAAATCTTTCTTGAAAATGCAGGAGGGAAAATCCAAGCATGAAGGTTCTGGGTCAGAAAGGAGGAAGTGAAGATAATCTGATTTCCTACTTTCTGACACATTTGTGCAGACTGAAGCGAGTGTAGTCTTTGTCTCAGATGCTGAAACAGTGGATACCACTATTTGGCCAGTGGCACTATTAGCATAGCTGTCCCTGAAAATTCATGATGGATATTCAAAGCATGTAACGGAAAGGAAAAGATGGCAGGCCAACACTACCTGGAAGGGCATCACCTTCAGTGGGCTGACCGTAGAAGGAGTTGATCAAAGCCTCTAACTATTCTAGCTATAACTGAGGTGTCCAAGGGAGATGCAGGCTTACCAAATCCAGGCGGGTGTGTCCCCTGCTTAGCGGGAACCTTGACCTGGATCAAACTTAAGACAGCAAGGTGTCTCCTGAGGGATACTTCTAGAAAACTGAAACATTTTTTGAAGAGCCCTGCTGTAAGGCTTCCTCTTTTGTAGTCTAAGTTGTCTTCGGATCTAATCGAAACCATAGAAAGGGGTCTTGTTCACTAAGACCCCATTTCCACAATCACTAGCTTTTGAAAAAGGTAGATCAAGGCTAATAAGATCTCTGACATCCATGCTGGGTAAATTCTTGGCAGTCCCCACAATTGTAGTAAATCCTTTCACCCACATTGAAAGGAGAAAAAAGGCCTTGGCTGTTATGTTTCCCACCAGAGGATCCATATTCCAGGCAGAATTGATCCACTGCAAAAAAATGTAACATTATTCTATGTCCCAATCAGGAAAACAATCACTACATACCCGACAACACTCGTGGCCCCACTTGGCCAGTTTGTCGCATCCAACCCAAGTGCTTTATGTTTTGTTTTTATACATCTTTAATGGAAATCTTATAATTGAAAAGCCCCATTATGAAAATTTTTCTGAAAGGATAGCTAAAAGAGAGATAGGCTCGTCCAATAAGCAATCCCAATTTAAGATATTAAACTTCAGTGAGAAGACAGGCTAGGATCCCCTCCTTGCCCATATATCATTGACCTTATGGTTTACCAAACC
The DNA here is from genome assembly GCF_036898095.1 of Palaemon carinicauda. Taxonomy (NCBI): domain Eukaryota; kingdom Metazoa; phylum Arthropoda; class Malacostraca; order Decapoda; family Palaemonidae; genus Palaemon; species Palaemon carinicauda. The sequence continues at coordinate 95,459,186 of NC_090744.1, forward strand.
AGAGGTTGTAGGAACGAAATACAGTAAGGGTACTTACCAAGTCTTAAAATAGAACAGAGATTTAATTAACCATATATGATTCTATCATATCTCCCGACAGTACCCATATCAGGTAAATGTAGAAGAACATCTATAAAGAGGGGAGGCTGCCCACTTACTTCTTATCATGGCCATATACCCAAATGGGGAGGATGGGAACAACCCCTCTCCACAATTATTTAGTATTCAGATATATTTGTGTATGTGAGAATACTATCTGATTACCAGGTTCTCACTTAATGACATATCAGCTGTATGATTATAGTAAGTTATAACACTGCTATAAAATAGCCAAATAACCAGGCGAATCATGGCTGTCACCTAACCCTATCAAGGTTAGAACTACTGTACCTAGCAACAATTAAAGACAATCTCAGTTCAAGGATTCATCTAACATTTATACCAGTAACATACTTGGTTATTCATAAGTGTACTAATAATTACTCCAACAGACAAAGCCCAATTCATGCTCTGCTAGCCTAACCATAATTGAAAATTTACCAGAAGTCTAATATGTTGATGGAGTGGTGAGAGAGGTGAATGCTCGAGTGCTTGGACGAGGATTGAAACTGGTAGACAAGAGTGACCATGAATGGGAGGTAAATCAGTTGTTGTTCGCGGATGAGACTGTACTGGTTGCAGACACAGAAGAGAAGCTTGACCGACTAGTGACAGAATTTGGAAGGGTGTGAGAGAAGGAAGTTGAGAGTTAATGTGGGTAAGAGTAAGGTTATGAGATGTACGAGAAGGGAAGGTGGTGCAAGGTTGAATGTCATGTTGAATGGAGAGTTACTTGAGGAGGTGGATCAGTTAAAGCACTTGGGGTCTGTTGTTGCAGCAAATGGTGGAGTGGAAGCAGATTTACGTCAGAGAGTGAATGAAGGTTGTAAAGTTTTGGGGGCAGTTAAGGGAGTAGTAAAAAATAGAGGGTTGGGCATGAATGTAAAGAGTTCTATATGAGAAAGTGATTGTACCAACTGTGATGTATGGATCGGAGTTGTGGGGAATGAAAGTGATGGAGAGACAGAAATTGAATGTGTTTGAGATGAAGTGTCTAAGGAGTATGGCTGGTGTATCTCTAGTAGATAGGGTTAGGAACAAAGTGGTGAGAGTGAGAACGGGTGTAAGAAATGAGTTAGCAGCTAGAGTGGATATGAATGTGTTGAGGTGTTTTGGCCATGTTGAGAGAATTGAAAATGGCTGTCTGCTAAAGAAGGTTATGAATGCAAGAGTTGATGGGAGAAGTACAAGAGGAAGGCCAAGGTTTGGGTGGATGGATGGAGTGAAGGAAGCTCTGGGTGATAGGAGGACAGATGTGAGAGAGGAAAGAGAGCGTGCTAGAAATAGGAATGAATGGCGAGCGATTGTGACGCAGTTCCGGTAGGCCCTGCTGCTTCCTACGATGCCTTAGATGACCGCGGAGGTAGCAGCAGTAGGGGATTCAGCATTATGAAGCTTCATCTGTGGTGGATAATGTGGGAGAGTGGGCTGTGACACCCTGGCAGTACCAGCCGAACTCGGTTGAGTCCCTTGTCAGGCTGGGAGGAACGTAGAGAGGAGAGGTCCCCTTTTTTGTTTCATTTGTTTGATGTCGGCTACCCCCCCCCCAAAAAAAATTTGGGGAAGTGCCTTGGAATATGTATGAATGTATTCTCATAATTAACTTTATGTTTAACCCTTCTAATTGAATTAATCGAGTGATGAACAAATGGAGCTGGGAATTTTGAAAACTCCAACACTTAGACTACAGTTATGAAATTTTGTACGTAAGAGGCTAAGCTGACTAAAGAATAAAATTAATTCAATTTTATAAATCAATTTAGATATGTTATCAAATGTTAACACTGGGAAGGGAAGATAATCAAGATCCAACCCTAAGTGAAAAAAAAAAAAAAAAAAAACTTGCAAGAATGATAACACCACAAGGCAAAGCATTATCAAACCCAAACAATTGAGTAACAAACAAAATTACTCAACTGCCAAGGCTCTAACAGAATTCATGCTTCATATTATCAAGTTAACATAACAAAAAGAAGAAAGCCTGAAAATGTGTTTCTTAACTTAAGCATTAAAGGTAGTAGGTTGGCCAGGGCACCAGCCACCCATTGAGATACTACAACTAGAGAGTTATTGGGTCCTTTGACTGTGGCCAGACAGTACTACATTAGATACTTCTCTTTGGTTATGGTTCATTTTCCCTTTGCCTACACACACACTGAATAGTCTGGTCTATTCTTAACATATTCTCCTCTTCCTCATACACATGACAACAAAGATTACCAAACAATTCTTCTTTACTCCAGGGGTTACTGCACTAATTGTTCAGTGGCCACTCTCCTACTAGTAAGGCCAGAAGAGAGACTGTAGATATGGTAAGCAGCTCTTCTAGGGGAAGGACACTCCAAAACCAAACTATTGTTCTCTAAGTCTTGGGTAGTGTCATAGCCTGTATACCATGGTCGCACTGTCTTGGGTTAGAGTTCTCTTGCTTGAGGGTAAACTTGAGCACACTATTCTATCTTATTTCTCTTCCTTTTGTTTTGTTAAAGTTTTTATGAGATATTTATTTTAATGTTGTTACTCTTCTTAAAATATTCCATTTTCCTTTCCTCACTAGGCTATTTTCTCTGTTGGAGCTCTTGGGTTTACAGCATCCTGCTTTTCCAACTAGGATTGTAGCTTAACAAGTAATAGTAATAATAATAATAATAATAATAATAATAATGTTAGATGTTTGCAAAGGTCGTGGTGGCCTACTGGAAACTTCCCTGCCTGGAGTTTTGCCGGATGGGAGATTGCGTCCCACTCAAACAAGATAGTTTCTTGTAGTGTCTGCAACCTCACCATCGGTGTGAGCTAAGGATGGGGTTTTGGGGGAGCCTATAGGTCTACCTGCCGAGTCATCGGTAACCATTCCCTGGCCCTAGCTTGGGTATAAAGGGGCTTGGGCACTGATCATAAGGATATATGGTCAGTCACTAGGACATTTCCCTGCTAGCTTGAGCAATGTTGCTGTCCCTTACCTCTGGAATTCATGAGCAGCCTTTAACCCATGTGCTTTTTATAAGAGCACATGGTGTAGTAATGACGTCACTGACAGCAGATGAATTTCAGCAACTGAAGTGCTTTGACAGTTCTAATGCCTGAAATCGAGGCTCTACCTTAAACACAGTGTGTTAAGATTGTAGATCAGTGTAGCAGAGCAAAGTAAAGTCTGGTGTCTATTTCTAAGACATTTTTAATAGTAGTCGCACACAGCTGTTACTCCTTCTGCTGCTCCTCTCCCTCTCCGGCCCCAATAACAAATGAACTGCGTGAAGCACGAGACCTTCAACACATATATATTGAGGTTTGTTAACACACTGGGTGCTGCTTTGTACTTTGATACACTGGCCCTTGAGCAGGGGCGACAATATTTCTTTGGTATTTAATCTGTATTGGCTTCTCTGTTCTAACCTTGCACAAGAAATTTTTTGGAGACCAAACAGAACCTCAACCCCTTTAAAACCACGAAAAGGCTATAGTTAGGGTAAATAGAAGAACAAGAAACAAATTGTATGAAAAATTACACACAAGGATCAAATATTTATATGTATACTGTATTTCCATACAAGATGGCTAAAAGGAAATAATAGCAATTGTGATATATCAAACAAATCAAGGATAAGGATGGAAGATTTTTGTCAGAGGAGGAAAGTATAAAACTAAGTTGAAAGAATATTTTGTAAAGATTTTAAATGAAAAGAACCAGTAGAACAGAATGGGCCAATATGCAGTTAGATTGGTTATGGTGTTGTAAAAAATATAGTGAAGAAAGCACTTAATAAAATACAGAGGGGAAAAGGCAGCAGGATTTGCTGGTATACCAGTCGAAATGTGGAAATGTTTGTGAAGTGAAGGGATAGATATATTGGATTTGTTGTGTAACATCTACCACCAAAAACAACTTCAGGATACATCTATAAGAATAACATTCTGGTCCAAATATATAAAAAAGCAATATAAGATTACTTTCATTATTGAGGGATAAAACTGATATTCCATTAAATGAAGATTAAATAAAGGTTATAAATAAATCATAGAAGAATGAGGAAGCAACTTACAATAAGTAAAGCAATTTTGGTCATGCAATGGGAAGGGCACTGTTGATGCAATCTTTCCATTAAGACATGGAAAAAAACAGAAAGAACTATTGTACATCCTGTATTTAATGATTTTGAATACAGTACTAATCGTATAACCAAGCACCGAGGTAAGAATCTTGGTTATGTATGAAAAGTGTTGAGTTGTACAAGATATGTATGCAGAGGTAACCACATAAGTAAAAACCTCTGTTGGAACTAGAGGAAAGTTTGATTTGTTGGGTGTGCTACGGCAGGGATCAGGCCTTAGCTACCCATCTTTGACCCCACGATGGACATCATAACATCAGATTTGAAATAGGAAGTCTCTTGAAGTGTGCCATTTCCAACGACATTGGTTTGGTAAACTTGACTTAAGAAGGAGCAAAGTTGAAGACAGGAAAGTGTAAATACAGTAGGTACCTGAAGATCAAAGCCAAAAAATAAGCAAGAAAAAGAAAAGTGTATTGATGGAAAAAGACAGACAGGGTACAGTGAAAATGAACTCATAAAATTAGATTCTATAAATAACTTGGATCATGTGTATAAGATTGAAGCCTAAAAATAAGTAAGACAAAGAAAAGTCCATTGATGGAAGGAAGAAGACAGGGTACAGTGAAATTGGACTGGTAAAGGATTAGATTCTATGAATAACTTGGATCAAATGTAAAAAAATATTGAGATATGGACTCAGAATATACTGCTTTGATGAATTGAAGTTATTAGGTATCTTGTGCACCAATAGGATAAGTTTGTAATTTAATTCTAAAATTGTAACTAAAGACTAGCAATGGTTTACGAGTGTGAGATGTGGACTATAAAGAAGGCCAAAGAATGAAAAATTGTAGTGATAGATAAGATATCAAGATTGATGTGTGGACTTGCAAGAGGAGGTAAAATTAGAAATAATTTTATTCGAGTAAGTTGTAGTGTAGTGATTTGGATTTTTGACTAAATAGCCAATACTGGGGCCTGCAGTACCCTTCAGCACCACTTTATCCAGGGAAAAACACTGGTGTTACGCAATGAGGTAAAAGTGAAAAGAGGTTGGACATATATATATAGAAGAAAGCAACATAATATAACGCAAGTGCAGCTAGGGGCTGAAAGAATGTAGCAAAGTCTCTTAAATAGTCCCTAAATTACACCACATGAGGTGCAGTGACAGCACTAATCTCCTATGGAGGTAAAGTCATAAACATAGAGCTGAAGGTAGGAGGCCAGAAATAAGGTCAAAGTTTTTATGGAAAAATAACAAATTTGGAGATAATTTGTATTTTTCCTAGCATACAAACCTGGAGCTACTTATAGGGTTATTAACTTTTTGGCAGAGCTGAAAACTAGCCAAGACAATTTTAGTGAGGGATAACTACCTCCATCCACTAGTTAGCGGGTGGGGGGTGGGATAGACCAGATAGCCAGCTCACTCGCACCTGTCGGCTGAATAACCACTTTTGCTTTCTGGCAGGGCTAGGGGGATAGGGTGGCAGGCCAATTTGTATAAATAGATCCAGGTTTGTATGCTAGAAAAAATAAAAATTATTTCCAAATTTGTTATTTGTTCCAACGCAAATACAAACCCTTCACTATATATAGGGGCAACATACTCTTAGGAAGGAGGAAGTCCTACCAACTGGCCTTGGCTATGACCTGGGGTTCTCTCTTATTTGATCAATAATTGAATTAGTAGGAACCTTTCCGTTGCTAAAACCAATGTCGTTACAAGGTAACGCAATGAAAGCGTCCTGTAGAAGCTTGTGTGAGAGAGACTAGTGGCTTGTCTTTCCGTAGGAACTCGAGTACTGTACAAGCATGACGCCCGCTTGCATTACCTGTGCCACAGAGAAGTTCTTTTTGAATGCCATGGACGTTGCAATGCCACTAAAGTCATGAGCTCTGGGTCGATTGGACGGAGGAGGGTCTGGATTGAGAGTATTTCCAATCCCTTTCCTGATCCACGATGAAATTGAATTTCTCGTGACCATCCACCGGACCTTCCCCATGCTAACAAAAATCGCTTGTACATGGGGATGAGCTGCTGCTTTTTTTTTTTTTTTTTTTTCCCCTCAAGTGACACCTCAAGACTCCTTACTGGGCATAACAACAGTTGGTCTGGATCTTCGGTTACGGAACGAAGACTCTCTGTCTGGGATGGGACGAACATAGAGTCCAGCACACCCGGATTTTGAGTCTTATTAACGAACTTAGGGACGTAGTTGAGGATTACTTCTCCCCATCTCCTAGAGTGGGAAACGTCAACAGGTAGACCACGAAGTTTACCGACTCAATTGGCTGAAACCAACGCGAGCAGGAATACCATCTTCCATGTGAGGTGGCGATCGGAAGTCTGGCGTAATGATTCATAAAGGAGGCCCTTCAGGGATCAAAGGACCCTAACCATGTTCCAAGGAGGAGGTCTAAGTTCTGACTGGGGACAAGTAAGCTCGTAACTATGAATGAGCAATGAAAGTTCCGAGGAGGAAATATTGACTCCTTTCAGTCCAAAGGCGAGAATCAAGACTGAGCGATAGCCTTTGACTGGTGAGACCGAGAGAAGCATTATTTCCTTCAGATATGCAAGGAACTCCGTTAAAGTTGGAGCAGAGGCATCGAGGACAGAGATACCCCTTCCACGAAACCAACCACAAAAAACAGACCACTTTGCCTGGTAGACTGCCTCTGTGGATTTCTTGAGGTGTCCAGCTATTCTTGTTGCAACTGGTTGCAAAAAGTCTCTCTGTGTAAGGTGCTTGACAGCCTCCAGGCGTGAAGCTGAAGCGAAGCTATGGTTTTGTGGAAGATATTACCGTGTGGTTGTTTGAGGAGGTCGTGCCGTGGAGGGAGCTCCCTCGGGATCTCCATGAGGAGTTGCAGGTCTAGGAACCATTCTGCATGATACCATAGCAGAGCTGTAAGTCACTTGCAAGTTGTAGCTTGCTCGTACCTGGTTGAGGACTTTTCTCATCAGACAGAACGGGGGAAAAGCGTAAGCGTCCAGGTTTATCCACCGTTGTCGAAAAGCATCTTGCCAAAGAGCTTGGGGATCCGGGACTGGGGAGCAGTATAACTGGAGCCTGAAATTCGGGGATGTTGCGAACAGATCCAGTCAGGGAACCCCAAACATTCAGGACTGTTGGCTATCAGAGGATTCAAAGACCACTCGTTGCCAACTATCAGAGTCGCTCTGCTCAGCTTGTCTGCTAACACATTCCGCTCGTCCTGAATGAAGCGAGCTGATCGAGTCACAGAGTTGTCTTCTGCCCATCTGAGTATTTCTACTGCAAGATGGCACAGCTGCTGCAAACAGGTACCGCCCTGTTTGTTCAGATAAGCTACTACTGTGGTGTTGTCGCTCATCAACACTATGGAGAGCCCCGCCAGGACCTGGTGGAACTGTTTCAGGGCCCGAAAGGCTGCCCTCATCTCTAAGAGATTTATGTGCTGGTACCTTTCTGATTTGGACCATTGGCAGGAGATGTAATGGTGCAGCACGTGGGGACCCCCCCCACCCTTCTTTTGATGCATCTGAAAAGAGTATAAATCCCGGAGGGGGATGAGAAGATCGACCCATTTGCAGAGGTTCAGATCCGCCAGCCACCATCTGAGATCCGACCGTTCCTCTAGCCCTATGTAGACTAGATGATCCCTGGAATTGCTGGACTGATGCCACTGGAGAGATATCATCCTGAGGCGACTGTCGGGGACCAGTCTGATCAGAGAAGTCTGGTGACCGAGAAGGCAAAGCCAACTCTGCGCCGGGAGCTCTTCCTGTCCGAGGAAGACCTGTGTCATCTTCCTCAGTCTCTGAATTCTTTCATCTGATGGGAAAAGCTTTGTGCCTTAGGGTGTCTATGCGCATGCCTAGGTATACCAGTTCTTGAGAGGGAAGCAGATGAGACTTCTCGAGGGTTACCAAGATCCCCAGATCCTGGCAAAACCTTAGAAAGCTTGTCTCGTTGGCGGAGAAGGGCCGCCTCCGAGTCTGCCAGAATCAGCCAGTCGTCCAAGTATCTTAGAAGACTGATGCTGACTTTGTGAGACCAAGATGATACTAGGGCGAACACTCTCATGAAGACCTAGGGTGCTCTGGAAAAACCGAAACACAGTACCCTGAACTGATAATGCTTCTGGTTGACCATGATCTAAGAGATATTCCTGGAAGATGGATGGATTGGGATCTGGATGTATGCGTCCTTCAGATCTAGCGTGCACATGAAGTCCTGCGGTCTTATCGCTCGTCTGACAGTGTCGGCTGTCTCCATTCTGAACGGGGTTTGTTCAACAAACCTAATTAGAACTGAGAGGTCGATGACTGGCCTCCAGATGCCTTTCTCACAAGAAAGAGTTGACGGTAAAAGCCTGGGCACCCTTCTCCGACATGGTCCGGACTTCTGCCCGGAGGGCACACTCCTGTGCGGATCCCTTCGCATAGGAATTTAATGGATCCGTCACTCGAGTCAGTGAAGGGAGAGAGAGAGTGATTGATTGATTTAAAGTTTTCAGGCATCCTGACATCTGAGGTCATTGACGCCGGTAACATTTAATTTATGTATACAAAAATAAAAGATAAAATAAAATAAAAAATAAAAGAGTATTCAATTAAAATCATAAAAATTGAATGTCATAAAAGTTAAATATTTTTCAGAAGACCTGCTTCTGAAATAAATCTAAAAATGCCACTTGCATGGTAGGACACATCATTTCCAAGAATCTTGGCAAGGATGAACCTGCCACCCTCACCTCGAGCCTCAAACAAATATCTATTCCGCAAGTTGTTATAATTGGAGAGAGAGTGAACGGGACGCAATATCCTGAACGAATCAATGGACCACCCAGGGTTCGGCCGTGTGGTGAAGCCACCTCTGCCAGCAGCTTTGCAGGCATCCCCCCACAGGTGGACAAATGGGAGGACTGCCTATTCTCGTGGGAATGTCCTCAGCCGGATCCTTTCTTTCCCTCTCCCCCCAACGAAAGGCTTACTTTGACATCTTTTGACCCTGTTGTTTCGGGTTTCTAGCCCTTTTTGCTTGTGGTTTCCATTGTGGCTGAGAGGGATAAGGTCTGGCTGTCAGGACCTTCTGGATGAGGGAGTCCTGGCTGGCCTCCTCCACCTCTTTGCCACCCACTCGACATGCCTAATGGAGATGTCTATGGAATCTACCTATGACAGCATTTCTCCTCTTCAGGATGGTGTTAGCCCAAAGATTCACCACCTGATGGGAGAGGAACTCAATGGCCAGAGTTCCAGACAATAGGAAAATCTAAGTCTAGAGGACTCGTAAGACAGATCCTTAGATCAAATCAGTTGTCCTAAAGACCAAAATCAGAAGTCGAGCCACAAGGTCGGCTGCATGGCGTACTTTGCCTCCTTCTTCTGGTTGAGAATCTCGGAGGCCGAAAATAAGACAAAGTCCCGTAAGCTTCTCAAAGGGCTTAGTACTCGAGAGTGCCTCCACGGAGTGGTCGAGATGCAGGGTAGGGAGAGACTCCCCGAGCATCTTGTAGTACCTGCTCTGAAACTTATATGGAGGAGGGAGGAACTTGGAGGATGAGTTGGAGCGGAGCGAGGAGATGGACCCAGTTGTCTGGGATACTGCCTTCTGTTTGGCACTCATCAACCCCTTTGACCAGGGCAGAGCTGTACTGGCCCTCTGCGGTTTCCTTGTACAGGTAAAACTGGTCAAGGACAGTTTCCTATCCATCTAGAGGAGCTACCGATGGATCTGGTAGCCCATCGATGGATCGGATGCAGGCTAAGATCGGCCAGAAGGCATGATCAGACTCTTCCCCTCATCCTCTGTTAGCTTAGGGCTAGCGGCAGCTGGCAAAGCGTCGTCCTCGGGATCCCTTTGCCCTTCCACATCTGAACTCTCACCCATAGGAGCCTGGAGTGGGTTGTAGTCGTTATCGGGATAGACCAAAGACAGGACTGCTAAGGAAGTACTCGCTTCCAGCTGCCTAGGAGGCAGCGAAGAGGGAAGCCTGGCCGAGGATTTAGGGATGGTAAATGAATCCTTCGGCTCCCTACTTCGAGGCATGCGAACCTCTGTCAGCGAGGGCCTAAAAGGGTCTGCTGGTCTATGGGGCGGGATGGAAATCCACCGCCGGAGGGAGCATGTCGCGCCCAGTCCCTGTAGTAAGTTAACCTGTCTTCCTTGGGAGGCGAAGGACAGATCCTCTTCTTCTTCCCCCTAGGTCTGGCCTGTAGCATCTTGAACTGCAAGTGGCTACACTGGAGTTCTTGAACACACTCTTTCCGAGGCCTCTTGCGAATGGAGAAAGGTGTCCCTATCAGAAGGACCCGGATGAGCGGCATCCTCTTAACTCCTACTAGAATCGGCAGGAGGGTAAGCCCCAGGGATGAGAGGTGGCAACAAAGGAATCCTAGGAGTACCTCCTAAGGACTGGAAGCGACGAATGACCCCCGTCACAGCTTGACGCATTACACTGAATAATGCTCCAAGCCATTGGGGGATTATGGACTCCCGAAGAACTTGTGTGGAGGTCCTTAGAAAGACACGGATCCTTGGGTTTAGGAACCTCGGCAGGTTTCTTAACCCTCTTGCCTGAGGGAGGCTTCCCAGCAGGCAAGATTGGCACAGGCCTACCCTTAGGGATAAGGTCTGGGCGTTGTCATGTGGGCGACTGACGTCTCTGATGCGATGGAAGCCTTTTAGACTTGAGACGGATGGGTGTCTCTCCTTGCAGGAGGGTTACCCTGGGAGGGGTGACCTTCTGCAGCAAAATATAGAGATGGTACTTCGTCCAAGGACAAGGTAGCCACCGGGGCGAGGCGAGGTTGGTTTTATGATGGCAAACCACAAGAACCCTCTCTCGAACGAGAAGTAGGAACGTTAATCTCCGGCGTTTCAAAAGCGTCACATGACGCAGCGTGAGACTGAGCTGGTTAAAGTGGTGGAAAACCAGGAGGGGGAGCAACAGTGGATCGTAAACCCCGGTTGCACGACCCATAAGAGTCCACACGACGAGGACCTTGAGGAACCTCGTCACTAACTCCTGTTAGATGGATAATAGGACGATGGCTGCGAGAACCCGAGGGTTCAGCGTAGCGCTGGTCGTGTGAGCACGAACGCTCTATGCGATGAGAGTCCGAAGACTCTGTCATGAGAGTAAAACTCGATGACGCGGGTTCGTGCGACGAGGAGAGAACTCTGTGCTACGAGAATCCGAGGGTTCAGCATAGCATCCGGCACGAGAACCCACAGGCTCAGCGATATCGACGTTACAAGACCCCGAAGGGTCAACATAACGGGAAACTATGGTTTCCCTGCTACAAGACCCCCGAAAGATCAACGTGACGAATAGCAAGAGTGCCTGAGGGCTCAGCATAACCTGGGTCGCGAGAGACCGTGAAGGGTCAGCGCAATGGAAAACCAAGGTTTCCCTGTCTAGAGACCCGGAAGGGTCAGTGTGACAAGAGACACGAGAGCCCAAAGGCTCAGAGTAACCAGGGTTAAGAAAGCCCGAAGGGTCAGCGTAACAGGAAACCGAGGTTTCCTTGTCACGAGAGCCCGAAGGGTCAGCGTGACTGATGGCACGAGAGCCCGTAGGCTCAGCCTAACCATCGTTACGAGAGCCCGTAGGCTCAGCCTAACCATCGTTACGAGAGCCCGTAGGCTCAGCCTAACCATCGTTACGAGAGCCCGTAGGCTCAGCATACAGTAACTGGAACTCGAAAGTTCCAAGTCGCGAGAACCAGTAAGTTGAACGTGACGGAGGCCCGAAGGACTCCCAGGGTCTTATGATCACGCCAGCCCACAGGGTGACTGTCACGAGACCCTGAGGGGTTAATGTAAGGAAAACCAGCAGGTTCAAAAAGACGTCTCCTCACAGCCCGAGGAGGAGACTGATCCAGCTCTAGAGATACCTCCGGAGAGGAACGCAGGCAGACTCCACCCAAGGAGAAGACTGATCCAACTCTAGAGATACCTCCTCCGCAGGGAGGTTTGTTCTCCGGAAGGATAATAGGCTTAGGACAAGGCTCTCGTTTCGCCCATGAAGGAGAACCAAAAGCGTACGGGCACCGCCAATGCCCCGAGGCGGTTTTTTCTCGCGAACAAGAGACTCGTTCCCCCGAAAGGAGAAACCTGCCTCGGATAAAGCTTTGCCACCGCCTCTGGTGGATCAGCAAACTACTCGGCGTTGGAAACAGACTCAAGGCCTGACCGATTGGCTGCAGCGCCTGCGCCCACACAAAGAGGATCAACCTACACGGAGGAAGATGACCGCCTTCACTCCGCTCCCCTCTGAAGAAGCTCAGAGAGCTTCCTTTGAAAGGGGGACCATCAATGCCCAAAAGAATACAAGATCCAAGATTCTTCGATTTCGAGGAAGACCCCGAAGGTGAAGAATCAGGCTTAGACTTCTTCTTCTTCTTCCTATGCCCAAACCCTCTTCCACTGGGAGGCAGGCCACTCCCAACACTCAACACAGGTGTCATCCCGTGAAAACCAATGGTCCCGCCAAGCCGGGCGCAGGAGGTGAGGGTCAGTTTCAAAGGATGACACGAAGGTAGCGCAGGTGCGGCCTTAGCGACCAGGACACATCCGCATAACGGGACAGCAAACACACTCACACCTGCACAAAAGAAAAAGAAAAAACTTAATAATAGTCAAGGCAAGTTTTTAAGTTACGGGAGCCAAAGTAAAAGTGGTTACTCAGCCGACGGGTGTGAGTGAGCGTGGGTAACTGGTCTACCCCACCCGCTAACTAGCAGATGGGAGTAGTTATCCCCCACTAAAATTGTCTTGGCTAGTTTTCAGCATTGCCAAAAATTTAATACCCCTATAAATAGTAAAGGAACTTGTATTTGCGTCTGAACAAATAACAGCAATTGACGGGGAAAAAAGGCCCGAAAGAGCTTGAGTAGGTAAAGTTCATAAGCAGCAGCAACTGAAAAGAACAGGACTTATTTTTAACCAGGAAGATCTTTCCAAGAGATGATTTCAACCAAACCTTTTCCTTGAGTATTCTATCACAATGCCTTTTCAAGGGATGTTTTCAACTAGAGATGATGAATGTAAAAAAAGGCTAATAGGAAACGACCACATATAGAAATGAAGAAAGGCTGAAGACAAAGATACGTATAGTCGACAAGTAATCAAAAGTACTGGAAACCTTGATCAACAGAAATTCTCCAAAAAGAAAAAGAACCTTGAATGGATTGAAGAGGAAGACATTAAATTTGTGCATAATACAACAAGGCGGAAGCATGACGTCAGTTCGGACAATGAGTTCTAGAAAGACTAAATTCTACAAAACAAATGACAAGCAACAAAAAAATATTTGGAAATAAACACATCCTCGTGTAGCAGACAGCATTTATTAAAAAAAAATTCATACAAAATAAATGTCCTCCGCTGTTAAATCAGCTTTTTTTTAAATGTTACATACAAAAGAATTGTCAAAAGAGTGGGAACACTTTCTAATTCACAAATGTACATTTGCAATATCATATTGCAATATCATGTATATAATCTTTGCATTTATAATGTCACTAGGCCTTGGAAGTTTTTATTTTTAAACACTGCTCATTCTAACACAGTTCCAGAGGATTAGCAGCTATACACACAGGAACTTTATTTTACCAACCCTTGCTGTCATGAGGGAATAATTTTTTTTTAGGAATAGATATTTTCCAACAACCTCTATAAGTTTGTTATTTCTAAACCATACTTCAATGTCCTCTAGAGAAAAATATATCTTCCAGCAATTCAAGTCAATAGTCGCATTCCATACTTTATACTTCACATACAATATAGTAAAATGACAATCATTACAGTGCACATATTTACAAGTTTTCCTACATGAAATAATATTGGCATTTATAAAAAAAAACATTTATGGACTAGAAATATATCTGTGATAATAAAACAATTAGAAAAAGATATTATGAAATAGTACTGTAATGCTCCCAAATTAAACAGGTTTAAGATCTCCGTAGGTTCATGGGAAAAAAGAAAATCCTACCAGCAAACACCACAAACTACTTAAATTCCAATACTTTATACAAAACACCACAAACTTCTTGAATTTCAATACTTTATACAATACAATCACCAAACAATGAATATGCAAAATAGTATAACAGTAAAATTAACAAACCCAGCTATTTATGATATTTAACATTATCCAAAATATATCACAGTCTTCATTAAAAAACTCTCTACTAAGAAAAAGTTTTGAATAAATACTTCAAAGAATCCAGTCTAAGGTATCCTTGTATATAGCAAATTCATATTAGAAAATAAAACTAAACAATTTCATAAACAATAAGAGAAACTAAAATAAATAATCGGCCCAAAACTAAATCAGAGCCTTTTTTTTATTTTCATTATTTCCAAACAACAAAGTTGCAAAAACTGCAAAACAAAAACAATACCGGTACGGTACGCCCCACAATATGTTACATCCACTTTCTAGACAATAGTTGCCTAACCTAATTACCCACTGGAAGGGACAAGACTGGAGATCATAGTTTAGCTCACTTTGAGCAAAAAATATACAAAAACTATTCATACTAGCTTTTAACTATAAAATGGCCTCAATGAAATATATGTACTCGAGACAAATATTTCCATCATCTTGAAATTGGATGGTTAAGAAACTAGTTTATTATGGAACATTGTTGCTGGAGTCTTAGGTTGCGAGTTCAGTAATGTGAGATTGGTAGGCTACTTTCAGTTAAAAGATTAATAAGATTTTATGATAAAATATCTAAAAATTAAAAAAAATATTCATACAATATATATTTGCCAACTAAAAGTACAGTATTACTGGTTACAATGTCTGATAATGGTACAATTCTCCAAATTCATTCATAAACAGTACCTATATAATTGCCCAACATTGAAAATGTTACCACATTTATTTAAATGGCATGAATATTAATGAATCAAAATATCCAAGCAGTGTGGTCATATTACGTAACTACCATGATGCTCTTGATTTTCTCCACTTTTGGTGAAACTTAGAACTTGCACAACACAAACCCAATGAATATTGGGACAAGAATTTCTTGATACCACTACAGACAAAGTACAACAAAGGCATTATTTTCAAGTAATGGCACTTATTAGCTGAAACATTGTACATTTGACATTTTAGTTTAACAGAGGAAATGGTCAACAGAAAGAATTTTCGTAAGTTATGAAATTACTAACGAACATTTCTATCACAAATGGAGCATTACAAAATTTCTATTATATTGTCAAATTTTAATTAAAAACTATCCATAAAAAAAATTCAACAATACTCCATACGCTGATCTCTATATATTATTAAATGTAGGAGAAATTAACACATACAAAACTTGACAATATAGCATAAACCTAAAACAGTAATAGACCGTAGCAAGAAACAAATTATGGTTATTCAGATAAACACAACTGCTTATTTTCTTCTTGATGACTTTACAGAAGTTTTTGAATGCTTCACAAAGGTCTCTTCTACTTCTCTTTCCGAGGACGACCTGGCTTTCTCCGTGTCTGAATGTGAACTGGTTTTTTCAATTTTTGCATGGGTTCTGAAATGGGATGAATAATTAACATACAGGTTCGATAATCAACTAAACACTTCTTAAATAAGGATCACCAGTAGTGGCTTTAGTTACCAGTTACCAGAAATGATAAATAAAATCAGCACATCCTTACATCACATTATTAAAATAACAATCTAATTAACAATCATACCAATTATGTGATACTGTACAGTAGTTCATCACAAATACTCACCAAAAAGTTTCTAATAATTTTACTCAAAGTGAAGGAACAAACGGGTAGCAAATTATAGTACCACAACATATTTTCATTTCATTAAAACTGGGAACAAGTTCCATGACATTTCCATATATTGCTCGAACGATACATACAGTATTAAAACTTGAAGGAAGAGTTGTCCCATTAAATAGTTAAAGAAATGTAAATTTGATGACAAATTGTACATCCCATTATTTTCAGCTCTAATATTGTATTCATTGACTCTGAGGAGATTGAAATTAAGGTACAATATTTGGAGTCCCTAAAATAGAATAAACAGACTGAAATTAAAATAAGACAATTACTGGACCAACCCCTAACTAACTAAACTAACTATCTATTATCTATTCTATCTAGCAGGGGAAAGAAGAGATGATGGAGTGGCGAGCTAAGAATATTTGTGGGTATAGACTGGCATAAAAAGACCATAAACAAATGCAAGTGGAAGAACTTTTCTGAAGCCTTTGTCCTGCAGTGGACCATCAACGGCAGCTGCAGCTGATATAGAAATAGAGATATATCATATTATATACACGATTATCGATGGATGTATAGAGTCATCGTTTTGTTTACTGTACTAGCAATAAGTTCATTTAGCCATTTCTCACATCACACAATCGCATTAATATCGCCTTTGGTAGAAGGGAGTTAGCGAGTCATCAGCTGATTACCAAAAGAAATATCTTGCTATTGCACTATAATAACGAAGCAAATGAAAATATTTTTTTTTCTATTTCATATGAATGATAATTGGTGGTTTATATTTTATGTCTATTGAGTGAGTATTTGTAAGTGATTAGTTGGGTGTTTGAGGGTTGTCAAACTTCCCTATACAAATTTTTCCTAGTGTTAAGACGCAGGGTGATTTTTGGGGTAATTTTTCAGGCAAAAAGGTGCGTCTTATGACACGGGAAATACGGTACTTTAAAACAAAATTTGATACATCAATAAATTGGAGGCTCTTAGAATTTTCTTTCCATTTGAGAGAACTTAATTATACAGTAAATTATTTTATATGCAAGGTAAAATACATTTCATAAAATCACTATAAATAAGAAATGTTTAATAAACAACCAATGTACATACTTCAAGAAAAACTTGCTGTAATTCCTCCACACAAAAGCTAACTCTTGTCTTCATTAAACCTTTAAATGACAGCATCTGAATTATTTCACAATTTAGAAAAAAGATCAATGATAACAACATTCAGCTGCCTTCTTCTTAGTCTTTAAGATGGTAATTAGTGAAGTGTTACATGCAATAATTGTAACGTCTTCTACATTGTTAGGATCCCATATAAAAGTTTTCGACTGGACCACAATGACCAAAATAAATTTGACAGGCTGCCCAATCTAGAGCCTGTGTTCCACATAAGGTGGGCCAATCATAATTTACTGAGCCAAAATAACAACTAGTTTACAATCAAGCAAATATGATATTCATGCATAATAGAAATCAGCAAAACATTACACACAAACATGATTGGAATACAAATTCTACACCATATGACTGAAATATCCAACAAAAAATCTGTCCACAATTAAAAATAATTGAAAATCTAACACACCACAAAATGAACATTAATAACTTGCATAAAAGAACAGAGCTTGAATTTTTTTTTTTAAGTATCTCTTAGCTGAACTATGTTCTCGATAATACAATAAGGCAACATTATTTGTGAATATATTATTCACTTGTAAATGCCCTTTGAGATATTAATTTGTGCCAAACCAAAGCTATGACAGAAACAGTGGGTATGTTACTATTATTTATAAACCTAATATTTTATGATTTAAATTGAACATCTTCAACATACTTAACAATCCTTCCTTGAGGCTGTGGAGGTGAAAAGAGAAATTCAACTGCTTCCCCCATTAAACTCTGAAGGGCTGAAAGGTAAGCATGAAAAAATAACTAAAGAAAATTAGCAAAACCTAATAAAAAGATATTGCAAAAAAATATAATATACCACCAAAACATATATGAAACAATCTACAGAAGCAATTTCAAATCAGCTAGCTTAACTAGACAAAAAAAGCCAGGTACAATGCAAAAGAAAATTAAGCGCTATTCGCTATGCCAATGAAATTACTTCTATTACTAATGCAAAATCTATAAATAAGTACAGTAACTATTAACCAGCATTAGCTCAAATAATTCTACAAATTGAAAGCGGTTGCATTTCAAAAAAAACAACTATGATCATATCATTCTTGTTGTACGAGTAACCATTCAATTATGTTACACTACTCTCTGTACTCTTTAATTCCTTTTCATTTTCCCCTGGTCTATAAACCATATGCCTTTTAAAGGAAGGCTTAAAATATTAATAACTTTGAAAACCATTGTAATGTAGTTTATAGTTTCTTTAGTACGCTATTCATAATAAATCATCTTCCCTACCCATACAAATCAAAATGGTAATTTTAACCAAAGAAATACCATTTATGATTTGTTTGCATAAAAACAGTATTTGTTACACAAAGTACATCATTGCAAATGAAAAAACAAAACACAAGAAAAACATGGTTAGAATGAAACATTAGCAGGATGAGATTAGTAAAATCAAATGTTAGCAGGTAAAAAATACCTACACACAAAACTGACTTTTGTACATACCTCTTGATTGTCTTGCGGTGATGACAGGCTTTGGTTCGGCAAAAATAAATTGTGGTTTGGAAGTGACTTCTTCTTTTTCAACTTTCTTCTCGGAATCTGTGCTCACTTCAATCATTAATTTGGATTCTTTGTTTGATTTCTTATTCTCGTTTATATCAATACTTACTGCCTGACTTCCAGACTCTATTTCTAAGACAGATGCCTCAAGGTCTTTTGTTGTTCTTCGAATGGATTTGAGAGGCTTCTTTACCTTAGAGGATTCCGTCTCACTATCTTCTCCTGGTGATGATGCTCCATTATTAATCACTAATAAAGGTGAACCTTAACTTTATCGGTTAAATCCAATCCTAACTTTTGTGCTCTACATAAACCTCAACTTATCTAGTTAATAATTTCACTAGTCAATAATAATTTAGATTTCCACCATAAAGACACATCCAACTATTATCAAATGGCATTTGCAAAGGCTGTTTATAAAGAAATCCATCCTTGAGATAAAAGTCACCATGTATGTGTGTGTGTATATACATACATACATACATACATACAGAGAGAGAGAGAGAGAGAGAGAGAGAGAGAGAGAGAGAGAGAGAGAGAGAGAGAGAGAGATAAAAGTCACCATGTATGTGTGTGTGTATATATATACATACATACATACAGAGAGAGAGAGAGAGAGAGAGAGAGAGAGAGAGAGAGAGAGAGAGAGAGAGAGAGAGAGAGAGAGAGAGAGAGAGAGAGAGAGAGAGAGAGAGTGTGTGTGTGTGTGTGTGTGAAAACCATAGTTAATGGATATTATAAAAGAAAATTAAGTTCAGATGGGAACAGACTTGATGCTATGTAATGCTCTGTATAACAGCTGGTGTTACAAAAGATTCTGTAAATACTGTAGTTGAATGCCAATATGTTGGATACAGGAGTTGATATTAAGAGATCTTAAAATAAAAAAGCAACTGCCTGATTACTGATAAGTAAGAATACTGTATCCTATCAAAATTTGTGACATGTATGAGGCTTGTATATTTTATGCAGGAGAGAGATGTGCACTTGCAAAGAAATTAAGAAGTTTTGAAGAGATTTTATTACAAAATGTGGAGCTTCATGGCAGGAATGCACTGGAAGATGATATTGAAAATTAGTTAGTTGCTGCTAAGATGTGATGACCAGAGGCTGGAAAAGAGCTCAAAGATCGAGATGGTTCAGACATTGTGATGGTATGGGGAGGAGATTTAGTCAAAATGGTAACGGGCATGGACATAGCATAAAATGGACAAGTGTAAAGAAGCCGAAAATTATGGATAAACACCAACTGCTATCTTTCAGCTTCTTCTTTCATCACTGATTTCTACTATTGATCAGATGCTCCAAAATTATATTTCTATAGTATAACCAGATCACTTGGTTATGTTTATAGATTGTCATGGAGCCGGCTCAAAAGAATTTGTAAAGTTATTATGTAAAAATTGAAGGAAGGTAAGTCAAGTTGAACAGTTAAATAGGAAGAGGTCGCCTGTAATTTTTGACTAGCAAAGAACTCTTACTACTGTTAGCTTTGAATAGAATAATGCAAACTGTTAGCAGTAACAGTAGTTAAATTCAGTGAAAGTTTGTGAAAAACAAAATACCAAGGCCAAGCAATGCAACTAATTGCTGAATAGATAGTAGATTTTACTTTTAAAACTGCCAGCAGTATGCCAAGTTACGTCCCGCTATAAATGATATGCTTTATGGGGCATTCCACCTAAAATACTCTTACTTTCCCAACAATTTTTTCTTGGAAACTAATGATTTAATTTCACTTTAAATACATTTTTTGTTGGTTTATATCCATCATTTTCCTAACTTCCTGTCTGAAGTTTTCCCTCCAGCCATAACTTCATTAAACCAAAGTTCTAAAAATAATCATAATCATTAGCAAACGAATGGTTTATAGTTATAAGACTTTTTTATGGATGCACTCTTCAACTTCACCAGTTCTTGGGGCAAGTCTTAAACAGGTTGTACACCTTTGAAATACTGTATCATCACCACATGCATGTTACAATAAGGCTTTATAAGAAATCAAGAATAGTGTTGGAAACCAGTTTTTTTATATTTATTTCTAAACTGTATTAGCCTAATATTCATATTGCCTTTCTCTGGAAGCTATTTTATTGTCATTTACCCTTGAAAATAAAGATTTTCCTGTTTTCTTTCCTTTCAATGCCTTTAGTAAAGTAATACAACAATCTAGTGGTTAACGGCAATAACCAATGGCTGTGTGTCTGTCTTAAGTCTCCAAGTCAAAAAATTTTCCTATCCTCTTGACACCATGTCAGTGGGGGAGGGGGTTAACATGTATATGAATAAGAAAAATTATAGAAATAAATTTTACTATTAGAATTCCATTTACTTCCACGAACCTCCCGTGATTCTCACATTGCTGGCCTATTCTTTCTACATCCTCCTCTGTCCTTAAACAAGTAACAACACTGAGATTACCAAACAATTCTTCTTTGCTCAAGGGGTTAACCACTGCACTGTAATTGTTCAGTGACTACTTTCATCTTAGTAAGGGTAGAAGAGACTAGATATGGAGAAGGACACACCAAAATCAAACCTTTGGTCTCTAAGTCTTGGGTAATGACAGAGCCTTTGTACCATGGCCTTCCACTAATTTGGATTAGAGTTCTCTTGCTTGAGGGTACACTTGGGGATGCTGTTCTATCTTATTTCTCTTCCGCTTGTTTTTTTTTTTATATATTATTTTCTTTGTAATAAATATTATATTATTTTCTTTGTAATAAATATTATATTATTTTCTTTGTAATAAATATTATATTATTTTCTTTGTAATAAATATTTTATAAGTTTGTAAATGACTAGGATATTACATAATTTCTAATCACTTTGTTCCTTCAAATATACTAATATTTGCTTATTGAACTTTTAAGTAAAAATGATATATTCTCTATAAATGTGTTATGTCATTTTAACTAAATTTACAATAATAGCAAAGGTAATGAGTTACTTTATGAATAGATATAGAAAGATCTAAAAAAAACAAATATAAAGGCAGTAAACAGTAAATGTTCTATAACAACTATGAACACCATTAATATTTTTGCAAATAGATAAGATTCTATAAGATAGGATTGTAAAATATTTAGGAATCTTTATTATCATTACACAAGACAATATATATGATAAGTTGTGATGATTACTTTTAAAAAATAGCCTAAAAAATCATAACAAGGAGTGCAGTAAGTCAAAACACACTATCCCCTATAGGCCAGTGCTCCACACCAACCCACTATCCATGGAGCCTCCGCACCCATTATTCCTGGGGTGATATGCCACGGCGCAATATAAAGTTAACTGTGATGGTTTGTAACAAAATAACAAAGTGGTAAAGGGATGAAATATTTGAATGATATATGTTCGAAGTTAGTACAAAGGCGTTGGTGATGGTATGCATTAGATTCTGAAGCATTGCATTTTTGTCAAGATAGCCGCACCACCAGACTGGTGTAAAATGACATTGCTGCACTTTTCGGGTTAAGTGCCGTATGAAGTTCGGTGCTGGCGTTATTACCTTTATCATGCCCACTATAATCAACTTTAGTCTTCTCTTGATTTTCCCCAGAACTAAAAGGAAGTTTCCTTTTAAGATTTGAGCTTTAAATTTGGTCCGCAACCAGAAAAACATATTTTTACCCAAAACTATCCAACAAGAGAGACATAGAGAATGTGACTCATGATCGCCTAAGAACAATTTGCTTAAGCAATCTATGCAGTAATTACTGACAAAATTAGACACCACTAAAAAATAAAATTTGAACAATGTTTGCCCAAGTCATTGGTCATTGCCTACTATACTGGCTCATTACTTTACTAAGGGCATAAGTTTATTGGAGAAAGAAAAGGGATTTTCTTAAATTTGAGGTGTAAATGAAGATAAAACTGAGCTTCCAGAGAATATAAACATCAAGGGAGGTTCATAGAAATAGTAATTAATAGAATGATTAAAAGTAACTACCATAGTTAGTTACTCCACATTCGCTAGTATATGTCCACACGAGCTTACTACCTAAAATAAAGCCAAGCAACAGATAACCATTGTATTCATCCAGATCACTAAAGTCCAAGGAAAACAAGTCAGCATCTCAAATGAACTAACAGAATACAGTACAATCAATCCCCAATCATCATGCACTCCAACAAACAGTTAAAAACCAAGTCATAACAAATCACAGGGGAAACAAAATCCAAAACCCACAAAATTTTCACCTGCAGTGTTGGGCTCTGATTATTTAGTCTTATCAGTCATCATGCTTTCTATGAGTCACACTCCGATTACTGTACAGTACTACACTAAATTTAATCTAAAATTGAAAGAGAACAAAGGAAAAACTACTAAAGTAAAACTCCAGGAATTCCTAAATTAGATTAAAAGCCTTGAATGGTCTTGTAACTTGGTGCTATTTGCATCGATTAAAATTAAATCATGGATTTATAAGATATGGAGATCAATCATAGCCCAACGAAGTACAGGGATTCACAGTAAATTGAACTACAACTCACCTGGAGCTTCTGATGGCTCTGAGTATAACTTCAGTGAACTGACTGACCGTCTTGGCATTTTGAATTTCCTACCCTGAGAGATCATGGACTTTTTCAATAAACTACTTCGACGAAGACGTTTCACTGTTTTTCCAGCATCCAATAGTTTCAGAGCTATCTCTGGGCTCTCTGCAGGCACTGCAAGATGTTCAAAACCACAAGATCAATATAACAATCTTCATAGAAACAAAAAGATATGAATCTTACTAGTTTATGAAACAACTTATTACTATAAATACCTTATATTTTTTTTTAAATACAGACCATTACTTTACAAATGCTTTATTTGAGGAGTACAAAAATGAATTCAAATTCAGTATGAAGTAAAACTACTTAGAGTGACATAACCAAGTGGCGGAACCTAGTCTACTGAATGGAATTCTCTCCCACCTTGACAACTAGGTAGGTGAAAAGACAGTACAGGGAGATATGGGTAGGGATGGAGTTTTGAGTAAAAAGAAATTATTTGTACATTTGAAGCAGCAAAATGGGTGTTATTTGTTTTGAGTAAACAGAAAAAACTGAATTCAAGTACAGTATAGCCTAGATGTAGTTGAGTTAATCATCTAAAAACATGGAGCCTGGTGTATAACTACTTGGGTAAATAAGAGAAAAGATAAGCAAAAAAATAAACATTTATTAAAATTATAAAACATTTCACTAGCACAAGACAGAAAGCTAATACTTCACAAGATCTCTACCAACCCTGCAACAGGTGTAAATAAAACTTGCCTGCTTTTACTTAGCTGAGAAAAAGATATAGGCAAAATTTGACAGTAATAAATCATATGTTAAGAGAAGTGAGGTGAAGATAATCAGATAAAAATATTTTCTCATCCATCATTGAGTCTATTTTTAATATCCTCACATGACTACAATTTTGGTAATGGCAGTGTGAACTTTTAACTTGAATTCATAATCTGGACATTACTCTGCTTGTGTGTTGTATACACCACCAAAGAATGTTCACTGCACTGGTAATGTAGCTATTTATATGGACTAGATCTTTTGATGAAAAGATTTTGAAAATAACAATCTTTGCACTCGATGGTTAACCCCTTTGCTACGATGACATCAGGATAGATCAAAACATGCCTGGTAATACTAACCTTGATGTCTGGATACGCTATCTTAATTATTATTATTACAAGCTAAGCTACGAAAGAGTACAGCACATTGATATACCTCACACTAAGTTCACACCCAGGGAATTTCATTAAAAATTCTCCTCTCCCTAATATTAGCCCCTCCTCCTCCAGTCTTCAGCCAACCCACAGAGTTTTGGGGATTCTAGACTTTATTTCTGAATATTTAAGAGCTATTTTGTTACTATACAATAATCACACCACTCCCTCTAGCCAATGATGACATTCCCTACTCGAGGCATTACTCAAAACCCCCCTAACACCCCCAACTTGGAGACATTGGAGACCATAACATCTCCTCCTAACACCAACCGAAATACTTGCCATTTTAGTACTAATACTTGATTATATAAGATCTATTTTAGTGTAATCACATCTCTGCACACCACCAACCGAAATACTTGCGATTCTAGTCCTTATTAATTATTATGTAAGGCCTATTTTATTGTTTTTCTATGTTGTCATAGTGTTCATAGCGAGTTAGTGGCAGTGACACGTATGGTGGAATGACAGACAAATGAACAAGCCTCAAGTCTAATGAACTAAATATTACATCTCTCTCTCTCTCTTGCAGAAATATGTATCTTCTATCATCAGTTTTTTGTTTATTGTATACATGCCTTATAAATTACTGTATACATTACAGAATATGTCTTGTGTCAAAGGAAACAAACGAATATTATCATTATATTTGTGTATAACAAAGTCCATTACTTTCGACAACTATATATAATGGAATTATTCTGGAATAACATAGAGTACTTCAAATAATATACAAGTTTTTACACAACATCGCAGTGTTTTACCGTACCTTATAATTACAAATTATAGAATACTTCTTGTGTCAAACGAAACAAATGGATCTTTTCATTACATCTGTATAACGTAAAGTCCATTATTACTGTCAGGAAGTTTTATATCTTCCGACGGCTAAGTGTGGTACAGTAGACTTATTACAGAATAACATAGAAGTTTTCTTTTTATATTTTACACATAACAGTACTTTACCATTATTTAGAGAAAATTATATAAAACAGAAATCTACGACACATTTTTTCTCTGTCTCTCTCTCTCTCATCAGTAGACAAGTTTGTTTATCGTATGCAATATACAATATTGTAGACATTTTATGTCTAAGGCAATAGATATTTTTTAATCATTTCTTTAAAAAGTGAAATATTTCACTAACGACAGTAGTTGTTTTATATATATTTTGAAGGCTATCTATCGTGGAATTATTAATAATCACTTGGCAATAACAAAATAAAAATGCTAATATAAAAATTAAGCATGACCTTCAATCAAAGGGATTAACCGGTGATGAGGTGTTGAACAGAGGTAGATGGAGAAAGCTGACCAAAAACATCGACTCCACATAGAAGTGGGAAAAGATGTAGACAAAGAAGAAGAAGAAGAAGAATAAAAATATATCTAAGAGTCGCAATTCTCGTATACAGCTACTGAGTGGGGACTGCTGCCTTGTACTGAAGGGGTTAATCATGATAAAATGTCAAAGCAAGGCAATCAAGTCTGCTATTGGTTACCCACCACTGAGACCCATAGGTAAGCTGAACAATTAAAAAATCTACAATTCAACACTTGTAGCGAGTATTCCGGTAATTTCCTACCATCGGATTTCATAACCTGAACATACTTTGGTAGAATCTCCATCAAGAAAATTAACGATGCTATAAAGGATCAGACCTGATCCTAAGTGGCTTTTACAGTATCTAATTAGAAGTCTGAAACAGTTCATAAGGCTACCAGTGTTAAAAAAAAATATTTAAAGGCATCAATTATAAACATACCTATAACTTGCCCAGGTCTGGGGAACTCGGCCATATGAATTTGGGCCAAGTATGAATGGCAATTCTTTAGAACACTTACAAACATTACAAAAATTTAATTCATGTACTTACCAACATTGTCGACATTCTGGTCTCTGTCCATTTCACTAGTGAAAACCATTTCTTTAGTATCATCAGACTCGTGAATAATCAATACTGAATCATCACTAGCTGTGCTCTTCTTTGATGACTTTCGGGTTTTAGTTTTTTCTGGTGTAAAATCTATTGTTGGTCCTTTATCTGCAAGAATTAAATACAACCTAATCATTTACATGTTCTGTACATTAAAGTAAATTATCATTTCAATGCATTTTAATATTTAGTATGTTATAATCTGCCTTTAGCTAATAACTGAACCATTCACTGGATGAAAAATGTTTGGGTTTCAATAAGCCAACGGGTACACTATACAATACCGTATGTAACCCTTGCCATACATTTAACCCTTTTACCCTCAGGCTATTTGGAAAATTCCAACCCTTAACCCCCAGGAGATTATTTTTTTCCCAGCACATTTTGCAATATATTTTTTTTTAAATTGCTCTAACAGCCTTAATGTTTGTCATAGAGAGGTCTGGTTGGTCTCATTCTCTTGGAAAATGCCTGAATTTTCTCAAAAAAAAAATTACCAAAAATTCAAAAAAAAATTTATAGCATTTTTTTGCAAGGGTACGTCCATGGGGGTAAAGGGATGGCTTTTGTGAAACGTACCAGTACAGTGAACCCTCGTTTATCGCGGTAGATAGGTTCCAGTCGCGGCCGCGATAGGTGAAAATCCGCGAAGTAGTGACACCATATTTACCTATTTATTCAACATGTATATTCAGACTTTTAAAACCTTCCCTTGTACGTAGTACTGTTAACAAACTACCCTTTAATGTACAGAACACTTAATGCATGTACTAGAGTACCCTAAACTAAAACAGGCACAAATATTAAAGGTGATTTTATATCATGCATTTCCTAAACATGCTAAAAAGCATGATAAAAAATAGCAACCAATGTTTTGTTTACTGTACATTTATCTCTGATCATAATGTAGAAACAAACTGGAGGTAGAGCTTTGCTTATTACCCAGACATATTTCCCATACTTTTCCCTTAGAACTACATCACATCTTCCTACTTTAGATATATATATATATATATATATATATATATATATATATATATATATATATATATATGTATATATACATATATATATATATGTGTGTGTGTATATATATATATATTTATATGTATACACATATACATACCTACATATATACATAAATACATGCATACATATATATATATATATATATATATATATATTACTGTATATATATGGGTTATGGAAAAAATCCGCGAAGTGGTGAATCCGCGATGGTCGAACCGCGAAGTAGCGAGGGTTCACTGTACGTCCTTAGGGGGTAAAAGGGTTAAGAAGTGTCTACTCAATGCCCAGTGGTATAGTTATGTGCACTAGATATAAATATACTGTATCATTATTAGCCAAATTAAAATTTTAATTTCTCAGCTTTCCTTACTTGCAAGGCAGGATTAACCAATCTTTTATATGGACTAAATCAGGTGGGAAAAATATCTCAAAATCATGTTATCGTTCTACAGTCATTTTCTGTTTTTATTTATACTGTATATATTTTTTTAAAATTATACACATATTCAACAAGTGCCTATTACCTACAGTGATCTACAGAACAATATTTCCTATTTAAGAAAATATATTTTTGTTTTGATAACTAGTTGGCATTACTCCACTTAAAGAAATGAGAATGCATTTATGAGAATTTACACCACTAAAGAAAACATACTGTACTTAGATTCCTTCTAATCTCTTCTGCTCTTGATAATTATTATTATTACTTGCTAAGCTACAACCCTATATGGAAAAGCAGAATGCTATAAGCCCGAGGGCTCCAACAAGGAAAATGGCCGAGTGAGGAAAGGAAATAAGGAAACAACATGAGAAGTAATTAACAATTAAAATAAATATTTTAAGAACAGTGACATTCAAATAAATCCATCATATATAAACTATAAAAACAAGAGGAAGAGAAATAAGATAGAACAGTGTGCTCAAGCAAGAGAACTCTAACCCACGACAGTGGAAGACCATGGTACAGAGGCTATGGCACTACCCAAGGCTAGAGAACAATGGTATGATTTTGGAGAGTCCTTCCCCTACTTTCCTCTTGGTAACTTTGAAGAGACTCTTTAGCTATGGTAAGCAGCTCTTCTAGGAGAAGGACACTCCAAAATCAAACCACTGTTCTCTGGTCTTGGGTAGTGCCATAGCCTCTGTACCATGGCCTTTAACTGTCTTGGGTTAGAGTTCTCTTGCTTGAGGGTACACTCGGGCACACTATTCTATCTAATGTCTCTTCCTCTTGTTTTGTTAAAGTATTTATAGTTTATTTAGGAATTATTTATTTTAATGTTGTTACTGTCCTTAAAATATTTTATTTTTCCTGGTTTCCTTTCCTCACTGGGCTATTTTCCCTGTTGGGGCCCCTGAGCTTATAGCATTCTGCTTTTCCAACTAGGAATTAATAATAAAAATATTAAGAGCTGCTTACCATAGCTAAAAAGTCTCTTCTACCCTTGCCAAGAGGAGAGTGGCCACTGAACAATTACAGTGCAGTAACCCGTTGGATGAAGAAGAATTGTTTGGTAATCTCAGTGTTGTCAAGTGTTTGAGGACAGAGGAGAAAGTGTAAAGAATATGCCAGACTATTTGGGGTATGTGTAAGCAAAGGCAAAATGAGCCGTAACTAGAGAGGAATCCAATGTAGCAGTCTCTTGCTAGTTAAAGGAACCAATAACTCTCTGACGGTAGTATCTCAATGGGTGGCTGGTGCATTAGCCACCAACCTTTTCTAATTATTTCAAAGAAAAGGGTTTGCATACATATGCTCGTCCTCCCTTTTATCTGGGAGTATATAATTCTACACAAAACTTTTCTTACTTGCATCTAGCATCTAATCCATTAAATAAAAGTGACTGCTGCACTCCAAGGAAGGACAAGTCGATCCTACCACCCATACTCGACTTGCGATATGACCGCTTTCTTAGACAAGATGTTTCTTTTCCCGTGGAGGAGCTAGGTTTGCTACATATTCTGTTGAGCAACTACCACCTGGCAAAGATAAACATTCATGGACCTATGGGTATGCTTCTGTAAAATGGGCAGCAAAGGTTATCTATCATCACCAGTTTCGTCTTTAAAAACCCTGCCACTGATAGGTTCTTACTGACAGCTAGGATAGATGAAACATGTCTAACTTCGTGAGCTTGAATCGAGGATGCTCCTTTTGCCTTCTCCTCTGAAAGTCAATGAAGCCAGGGAAAAAAAAAATTCTTCGATCTCTTCTTATTCCTTCTGTTGCTCTAGGAGGAGTCAAAGTGTCCTTCCAGGACAGGAAGGTAAGTTGGTTCTTGTAGGGAAGAGATGAAGGACTCAAAGTTGTGAACAGCTGGATTCTAGGTCCTGGCAACAAACTCCTGAACCATGGTGAGGGAGTCATTCTACACTTAAAAATTCCAGCACTTGTGACATAGGGCAACCTATACCATTCTCGAGGGGAGAGGTCTACTTGAGAGATCTGAGGACTTAAAATATGTTCCATGTAACTTTTGAGTTCCCTAGGAGGGCCAAATTGTCCCACACTCATAATCTTATGAGTCTTGGTGATTCTCTTGAAGAGTCAAGGCCTAAGTTCTACTTGAAAACTTGGATCGAGGGCTGAGCAATATCCTTCACCCATAAGAGCGAGGAGCCTCCCTGAAAAAGGATGATGAAAAATTTCTGATTATTATTATTATTATTACTATTATTATCATGCGTATGCAAGTGAAGACTCTCTAAGATGAGGCAAAGGAAGAGGAAGAACTTCAAGTTCTTCTACAGGGTCATACAAGCCATTGATGACTCTCTCATGGGGAAATAGACTACAGGAACTTATTAGGAGGCAGCACAACCAGGTGATATGTCCTTAGTGCCTTTCTAGAAGACACTGAAGACAGCAAAATCTCCTTTCTCCGACAAACAGTGATGACAGAGGAATTCCAATTTCCTTAGGAATACGTTGTTGTTAAAAGACCACACTAGTGAAGGATTAAACAGCAACCAAGAATGTGAGTACGGCAGGTTTGCACAGAAAACTGTCACACACCTACAGTTATCAGGAAATACCTTCATATTTTCTTCTTCCTCAATATCCCATAAACGCAAATCTTCAAAACATGTTCATCTAAAAGAAAACACAACGACGCCAGAAGTACGTTTTTACCATCCAGCGGCTGGAAGCAAAGTAAGAGCTAAGCAGCCTGGGGAGTAGGCAGAGCTTACCCGGCCATCTTCCAGCTAACTACTACCACCTTGTTATAAGTTTCAAATGAGAAAGGTTTGTATTCACGAAAAAATTTAAAATTTTGAAGTAATTTGTATCCTTCCTAACTAATACAGACCTGTAGCTATTTATATGGATAACCTCAAATCAATCAATCAATGAAATAAATACTACACAAAATATAAACTTTTACTTTGCTTAAATCTATGTTCGATCGTAGGCAGGAATTAAGACGTCATTCAATTTCATCAGCTGATCTGTAGCTTTAGCTGACAACATAATATATATAAACTGAAATGTCTAAAATAATCCTGGTCTTCGATGTCATCTGAACTTCGTTTAATAATTTTTGTACTTTTCTATAATCAATTCAAGATGTATTTTAACAACAGCAATTACCGATTGTTTTTATTTTGGTCTTGTTGTGAGCTGTTT
Organism: Palaemon carinicauda; assembly: GCF_036898095.1. Taxonomy (NCBI): domain Eukaryota; kingdom Metazoa; phylum Arthropoda; class Malacostraca; order Decapoda; family Palaemonidae; genus Palaemon; species Palaemon carinicauda. The sequence goes on from NC_090744.1 coordinate 95,490,122, forward strand.
TCAAGGTCCTGACAGTACCACGATTATGCTCACATATAGTTAACAGAGTACAGTATTGTTGATATGATTTTGCTCCCTATCTGTGTTCTTGAAAAAAAAAAAGAACTGTTCAATGAACTCTCGACCATATCGAACAACAATAACTACAACAACACACGAATCAGCTGTTGACGCTGACGATCCACAGCCATCTACGTACGCGATGTCAAAGATATTGAATATAAATATTGGTAAGTGTAACAATTAAGTTTATTTTATACTAATTCAATATAATTTTTATAACTTAATATGTTATTTAACCTCAGGTGTGTGTGTGTGTAAGAGGAGTGACCGGGAACCCCCGGCTCTCACACCTACCCCCTACCGCTAACTAACGGTAGAGTAGTTCAACTTGGCTAAAATGTCTTATGGCTAGATTTCAGCTTCGCTGAAAGAATAATCCCTACAAAAAGCGTAAGGTTTGTTAGTGCAGGAAAAAACAATTTATATTTAGACATGAAAGCACATGAGGCTGACAAAACTATGAATTCAGGAACTGGCCATGGTGTAAGAATTGATCACAGAATTATTAATGAAATCTCTACTAGGGCAAAGCAGCAGCAGCCTATACCCATCAGAGAGAGAGATGGATCCGTTATAAAAACAGAAGATGAAAAAAGTCAAATGTTGGATGGAAAAGTTTAGTGAGGTAATGAATAGGAGACATGAAGGGAATCATTTGATTGATATACCTGAGGCTGAGGAAGACCTTGATGTGCCCATGAATGAATTCAGTGTGTTTAAGTCGAAGCTATCCTAAAAACTAAAGAGATGGAAAGCCCCTGGATACAATGGAATAACTACCAAGATGATATTGGCCAAAAATTAAGTGAATCCCAGAATATTTAAAAGATTATTTTGCAGAATGTGGCGTGGAGAGGCAAAACCTGATGAATGGGATTTAGGAGTGTTTGTGAAAATGGCAAAAAAAGATATGACTAATTGCAATAATTACAGAAGCATCACACTTACGTCAGTTGTCATGAATATATATAGTACAGTATGCTCATTCTAACGAGAATGCTAGAGAGAAAGACTGATAAACAGTGGAGAGATGAACAAGCAGGATTTAGAAAAGGTAGAAGTTGTACTGACCAAATTTTCATTTTAAGACATGTGGTACAACAATGTGTAAAATATAGAAATCCATTTTTGATGGCATTTGTAGAGTATGAAAAACCCTTTGATAGCAGGCACTGGCGAATTTTGTGGAGAGTCCTGCATTATTATCGAGTTCCTTTTAAATATGTAAATTTGATTAAGTCTGTTCATGAACATAGCAAGTGCAAAGTTTAGGTTAGTGGAGTCCTATCAAATGAATTTCCAGTGAACAGTGGAGTACTCCAAGGGAATGTATTGTCACATATGTTGTTTATCCTTCTCATGGATTTTGTAATGATAGAGAATGGTGGAGAAGGATTGGCCTGGATTGGTAACAGGATTTCAGCAGCCCTAGAGTATGCTGACAACGCTGTCCTTTTCAGCAGAACACCACACGACTTACAAAGCTTACTTACCAGAATGCATAAAATATCACATGAGGATGGGCTCAAGATTAATAGAAGAACGACAGAGATGATGATGAGAACAGAATATGCAATGGAAGATAAAATATTATTGGAAGGAGAAAGGATTAATGAAGTAGAATCATTAAAACATTTAGGAACTATGATCTCTAATACAGGGTCTTTCGAATTTGAGTTTAATGAAAGATTGAAAAAAGCAAATCAGGCAACAACTAGGTTAAGTAAAATTTGGAAATCAAATATCCAGAAATTAGATATAACATTCAGGCTATATATCAGTTTAATGAGATCGGTGTTACTATCTGGACACAAGTCGTGGTATAAGAATGAAACAATATCCAACAGATTTTGTAGATTTCAGAACAAAACCCTCAGAAGAATATTGGGAGTTAAATGGCAAGACAGGATTAGAAATGAAACTACAGTATAGGAGAAATTACTCGAGTGCCCTATGTGGATGAGATCATGGTGAGGGGAAGATGGAGATGGTTTAACACGCTCTTCACACTCCCAAAGAGAGATTAGTTTACCAGACTTTCAACGTAGCTCCACAAGGCACTATATGGGTTGGAAGACCCAGGCCTACATGGCTGAGGACTATGAAGCATGAAGTGGGAGATGATGAGAGGATTAGTATTGATTTAAAAGCTCAAGATAGATGACTGGCGAAATCTAACCAAGGCCCTTTACATCAATAGGCGTAGGAGATGATGATAATGATTATGCAATAGTGAGTATCTCAAGTTCAGTGTAAAATTACATGACTGGCAGTCTAGCTACTTTGTTTTGCTTGAACAGTATGGGCCTTTTTTCCATCAGTAAACCTATGTTATAAGGAAAAATTTCATGACTTCGGATGGTTAGATGTTGAGAAAACGTATGAATAGTCTAGGTTTTTCTATCTTTATATCAACTACTAAAACAGCAACATAATTTATTGTCTACATCTTACCTTCTGAATAAATGTTCAGTGATTTAACAGATCGGTGTAATGACGAAGACTTAACAGATGAAGAATGAAGTAACTTTGTGGCAAGTGAAGTGCGCGTAGTTCTCTTAGCGCCTGATAGGACATCATCTATTGCAGGTATATTGGACATCCTTAAACTTCTTTTCCTTGAAATTCTTTTCCTTAAACTTCTCTCATCTTCTTCACTGCTTTCTGAATCTGGAATATTTACCCATTGTCTTAACACTATATATCACTGAGACAAATTATCAGGTTTTGGTAAATATTTAATCCAACATCTTATTGAAATCAATACTTTAGCTTCATAAAATCAATTTTCTGTAAGCTCAAAATGAAATGATTGATGGACTTAAGATGAACTAGTTCTGAATTCTGTATGCTCAAGTCAATCTATACAGTATAGATAGTTTATAACTATGAACAAAATCTATGTACCCAAATAAAACAAACAACCAAGAACATCTGAAGTTATTTATAAACATCACAAGTGCTAGGTCATAGCTATATGATCTTTAATAAAGTCATGAAATGAGTTCATACAATCTTTAAAAAATCAACCAATCTAAGTAGGAATTTTTTTTCAAGCTACTTCTTCAAGAAAGATTTTAAATTGACAAAGTTTAATGTTATGAAGGTTTAAGTGTCAATATTATATTGCCTATCTGCAACTGATAAATTACATCTTTGGACTATACTCTATGTAATTAAACATCCACTTCATTCAACTTGAAAATGATTATTCAACCAGCTCAGAAGTTGAAATCCTTGACTTTCTGTACTGACACAGGGTCTGGTTCTTGGGGGAAAATATCAATTATATCATACAAGGCAAAATGTCTTAAAAATTCGATAAAATGTATGATAATTATCTATTCTATAATAATGTAATATTTGCAGGGACACTTAATCATCAAAAGGGATGGAAAGTCAATACATAAAAAAAAGTAAAAGTCTTACTTTTAGATTTGTCCTGAAGACCTCATTATGTTTTTTTTTTTTTTTTTTTTTTTTTTTTTGTCAGATTTCTCCTCCCCTTCTTTGGTCTTTCCCTCATATGGTCACTTTTATAAATCTTGTTCCAATCACCACCTCTTATTCAAGAATTGAAAAAAACTAAATTTTTACCTTTCACACTGGTGATGGGACTGGATGTCATACTTTTCACTGCATCTGCTGATGGCTTCTGAAAAAAAAATTACATCATTGTACTTGAATATTAATCCAAGAATATAAACTGGTAAGAGATTTTTATCCAGTAACTCCTGCAACAGTTGAAATCTTGCAATACCAATTTTCTACAAGTATATAAAGCGGCGTAATAATTTTTAAATGTGAATCATATCCCAGTAACCATGAATGACTATTTCAAATCTCGCTTCCAAATCAAACTATATAAAATTAACCATTCCACCTCTGAGGTCTTGTTCTCTGATAGCAAACTAACATAAAGGTCCTTAGAATGATTGGAAAAAAAAATCCAGCTGTCGTAAATATAGATAAAGACAGAAGGGTGTAAGCACTCAAGCTGATGCTAATAAGTTATAATACAACAATCATAATAAAAACAAATACAACTGCAAGAAATAGAATACTACATGGAAATAGAAAAAACACAGTTGAGTGCATTAAATGAAAAGGCAGTAAGAGCAAAAATTGAAAGGCAAGCAATATGATCATTATAAATAATTTTATAAATAGCTACTTGCAACAACTTGATTTCACTCATCTTACATTCCAAAAAGAAGATTTGCACCAAGTCCCCTTAAGGCAACGAGAATACTGCAGCAAACCAAAGGCTAGTATGTTTATCACAGAACACCACAGATGGCCTGAGCTGCCATAATATCATGAGTAACTGGAGTCAAGTTAGTTGGAACTTGACCATGGGTGGAAACAAGATTTGAAGAGAAATCAAGGTGAAACACCAATGCTTTATTGAAAATAAAAAGGTATTCCAAGAATGGATTCTAAAGTTGAAAGGTCCATAAGTTCTACACAATTAGTCTTAGACATTCAGTTCATAACACTCGCTTATCTCCATCATTTTCCAACATTTAATATAGCTACTGCTAATGAGTTAGACTACACAAGTATCAAGAATTCCAGCAAATATTTGCGTACTAAAAAAAAAGCTTTACAAAAAGAATTTAAGCAAATTTTATTTCATCTTACACCTTATCTGATTTTTTCTTTTACTGCACATAAAGGGTTTTAATTTTTGAAGGTTCTCATCTTTGGGACTACTTTACAGAACAAATACCACAGTAGACAAATCAATGACAAAATTTAATTGACTGCTTTGTGGTTACACAACTATTTCAAAGGGAATAATGAAAAACCTTAATAAGCGGATACATTGAAATTGGAAGTAAAAATATCCTAAACAAAATAAAAAGAAGTGCTTTGTCAATACACTCACTGATACAGATGATAAAAAGAACCAAAGCCATTATGACGTCAGAAATATTTAAAAAGTTCAGTCAATACTTACCAAGAAAGACTGTTTAGATGATTTTTCCTGTTTAGTTGATACAGGTTTCTCTATGAAAACCTCATCTTCGGACTCTGAAACTCTTCTGGAGGGCCTTCTCTTCCTCCCACTTTTCCTAACTGGTTGTTCTGGGGATGATTCTTTCACGGAGGGTGGAGTTCTTTCTCTGTTGACGCTAGACAAGCTATCTATGGATGAATCACTGGTTTTTTTAGATGCTGCTCTCTCCTTAGCATTCACAACCCCTGCTAAAGAATCTCCACTTCCAAGAGATTTCCTTGATCTTTTACGAGACTGAACTGGACTATCTGTCGTATCCTCAGCTGCACTTTCGCTAACAGAAGATCGAGACCTAAGAGTTCTCGATGGAGTTTTTGATTTCTTAGATTCCATTTTTGAAGAGACTTCAGTGTCTTCACTAATAGTCTCCAAGGTTTCGAAACCTTGACCAAGTCGGGAAGGTGTTTTCCTACTTCTAGATGGTGTAGACCTTTTAGAGGGGGTCAAAATTGCTTTGGGGGACTCTGACTCAGCTTTCACTGGGGTTCCTAAGTTATCATCATGGGAAACAGTAACTAGTTCAATCTTTGAGCTCTTCCCTTTCTTCTGTGTTAGTTTAGATTCTTCAAGGTTCAGCTGTTCTGAAACTGAGCTTCTACGACGAGATCGTCTTGCTGGGGATTTAACACTTGGTGTTTCAGGAGTTGCTGGATCTGCAGAGCTACTTGCTGGTTCATTTATTTGTTTTGATCTTCGTGAAGGTGTTCCAGGTGTTGTAGGATCTCCAGAGCCACTTGCAGATTCACTTATTCGTTTTGATCTTCGTGAAGGTGTTCCAGGTGTTGCTGGATCTCCAGAGCCACTAGCAGGTTCACTTATTCGTTTTGATCTTCGTGAAGGTGTTCCAGGCGTTGCTGGATCTGCCGAGCTACTTGCAGGTTCACTTATTCGTTTTGATCTTCGTGAAGGTGTTCCAGGCGTTGCTGGATCTCCAGAGCTACTAGCAGGTTCATTTATTCTTCCTGATCTTAGTGAAGGAGATGATGGAGGGGTGGGTATATCATCTTGTGACTGACCAGACGAAGACAAAACCTTTGGCTCTACTGCAGAATTAGTCACTCTAGCTGACCGCTCAGGAGACAGAAGTAACTTCTGAGCAACCTTATCAACTTCATTCTTCACAAGTTTGGTTCCAGAGGACTTCCTAGATGAGGGTGTGACAACTGATACACTTGGTGTAGCCAAATCAACTTTAGTTAGAGGAGTTGGTACATCACTTATCTTTCTACCAGATTTTAAGGCTTTATCAGCAGTGCCCAAACCTGTAGCACCCAAACGAGTTCTTGGCAAAGGGGTCACCTGAAGGTTGCTAACATTAAGTCTCTTACTGCTTCTTGTCGGAGTCGCTGGAGTAGTAGTGGTTGAGCTAAGACGCCGACTCCTTCTCAAAGGAGTTGTGTGTCCCAGCTCTACCATATGTTCAACGGAAACTTTGGCAAGGACTTCTTTTGCACTAATTGATGGTGACTGTGCAGGAGTAGCTACTGATGTACTTAGTCGACGGCTTCTCCGGCGAGGAGTTCTATTCCCTGACTCTACTGAATTATCACTTTGAATATCGGATGACTTTTCCATACCGACTACTTTACTTTTGGGTGAATCTACAGTAAAGGTTTTGTTTACAGTGGTTACATCTGCACCTTCCACATCCTTTGATGCTTCCTTAGACTCAGACACACTACCTGTATCTTCATGGGGTTTTCTATCTGGAGACAATTTATGATGGACCTCTTCTGTTTCCATTTTATCATCTTTGATTATGGTTTGAGGTATTTTAGGTTCTTGTGAACTTGTTTCTTTATTTAACTCATGTTTTTCCATTACATTAGATTTTACAGGGGAGTCAATCTTTACCAACAAAACTCTTGTTTCTGGCAATGGACTGCTAGTTTCTGCCTTTCTTCTGGCCGGGGAGAATTTAGAAGGTGAGGGACTATGAGTGCTTAACTGTTGATCTGAAGCATCCTTTGAAGACTCTGTAAGTGTCAAAGACCTCTTCACTGTTTTTTCTTCTGACTGAGCATAGGATCTATGTAATTCAGGAATATTTTCCACAAAAGGACTGAGTCTTAACTCTAATGCATCATCCTTAGTAGAGGTTAACCTTGTATTTCGTCTAGTTGGTGTTGTGGGAGGGGAACTGGTTTCCATAAGACTTTCACCAAGGTCTTTGGGTTTGTCAGGTGTAAGCCTTAAACTTCTCCTAGGAGGACTTCTGTCAGAACTTAACTCTACTTGACTTTGATTGTGTAATATACCTGGGGAGTCCATTTTCTGCGGTGAGATTCTCGCACTACGGCGGGTAGGAGTAGAAGGAGCTGAAACGGACACTTCTTTAGCATCATCAGATTTTCCTTGCACCTCAGTGTATTCTTTCACCTCTGTCTTGCTAGATTTAGATCTTGCATTTTGTTGGTTTGAGGAAGTAGTATCTGATAAAGATTCTATTTCATTATCAAGGGATTCTTTCAGAGAAGTGTCTATTTCATTTCCTGAAGAAGGGCTACCTGATAATTCTATCTTGTGTGTTAGCTTTCCACTTTGGTCTAAAGTAGTGATAATTGCAATGGACTCTCCCTCATCAACGTAAGTACTATCAGAAATGGGTTTTTCGAGGCAGTCAGTGTGCCGTTGTGTGTCTGTAATATCGAGTGATTTTTCTTTTCGAGGCGTTATTCTTGCACTACGGCGGGTAGGTGTAGGAGGAGGCGAAAAGGAGGCAGCATTGCCGTCAGTAGAATCTTCAACTGCCCCAGGATGCTCTTTCACTTTTAAGCTCAAGAACTCTGTATTACTGGATGTAAGTCCTGTAGTTTGATCAGCTGGGGAAGTAGGGATTGATAAGGATTCCACTTCACAAACAACAGACTCTTTTAACATGACATCTTTTTTGTGTTCTGAAGCAGGAATTTCAGTCCCTATTTCCTGTTCTTTTCTTGTGGTCTCAAGGTTAGAGCTTTCGTAAGTCACTGTATTAGATAAAGATTGAGTAACACATTTACTATTATCCAATACATCTGATGAAGACTTCTTTTCCAAACTTAAATTGGTATCTTGCATCTTAGAGTCAGCCTCAATGGTCAACTCTTCTGGCTCTTTCTGCAGTCCAATTTCAACGGTTTCTTTATTCTGAAACACACTATTACATTCCTCTATCTCCTTATTTTCCCTGATGGAAATGCATTCAGTTTCTGTTGTCATTTGTGTTTGTACTTCAGTGATGTTTGACTGCAACTCCTTTCTCTGGGTATTACTTTCTTTGATGCTAGCTGCTACAGTGCAATTTTCATCTGTTTCCATTTCTTCAATACCTTCACTGATCCCGTTACTATATTCACTATCCTGAAATTGTTCACTGTGAGTAGTTATTTCTGGTTTCATAACAAATATGTCATCTTTTTCACATAGTGAAGATTCCTCACTTACTCTAGTCTCCACAATTTCCTTTCCATCTGACACTGCCTTCAGATCAGATTCCTGAACCTGGTCCTCTGTTTTTAATTTCTCAAACTGATCAAACTCGGCTGAAGAATCTGATTTGGCAGAATTTGTAACTAGAGGTTTGCCATGTACATCTTTTGCATGACCTAACACTTCCTGGGGTTTGTTCTCTGCATCACCAATTTCCATTTCTGGGATTACTGGTTCCGGATCATTTTCAGGAACAATTTCGTCAACTCTCCTTGAAACGTCAAGCGCGCTTGCCTTCACACTTTCCTCTTCTGGCATGTTAGCTTCCATGCTATTTTCTTCAGCACCTTCAGCTATTGCCACCTTTGCCTCATCAACAGAAATGGGTTTCAGGATGCCTTCCCTTGATAAAAGAGCCTCTTTAATATCTGGAGATGATGGATCAGCTTCCTCTGGCTCTTTCTCCAGGTCTGAATCATCCGAGAAATTGAGAGGACTAAAATGCTCAGAGGCATCCAAATTTAAAACAAAGCTTTCTTCTTCAGAAAGGGCTTCATTAATCATTTCTGGAGTAATCATTTCCTCCTCTTTCTCACTCGCAAGTTGTAAGATGTTATCTTCTATTCCATTTCCATCACTTCTAATAGTTGAGTCACCTAAAACCGCTTCACCAAGACCCAAATTTTCCATTACAAGGTTTTCATTTAGTGCTGCAACTACCCTTCCTTTCTGTACTTCCATCTTGTCCATGATTGATAAATTCTTTGTTTCGTCACTTTTGTTTTCCTCAACAAAACTTTTCTCTGCATCACTTTCAGAATCTGAGAACCTCAGAGATGTGATGTACTCTGAATCATTTAGATTTTGGGTTACACTCGATTCCACTGTAGTTTTAACAGTAACAGATGTTTTACTTTGCTCAAATTCCTCAAATACAGTTCTAAGACTTTTATCATCCTGACTGACTTCATCCAGCATTAGTTTTACACCTTCACCATCATCCACTTCATTTATTACATTTTCCTCTGAACATTCCTCAACTTCATCTGATTTCTGTGTTTCGTGAACTGAAGTGTCCTCATTTTCCATTTCAAGAGTCAGTTTCATTTCCTCTTCCTTTTCCGATTCATTTCCCTCGAGGGGTTCACTAATTTGGTCTTGGTCATCTACATCTTGTCTTCTATTTTCAATGGTATCCTCTTCCTCATGCACAGAATTTTTCAATTCATGTTCTGCCTCCAGACAAATTGGCTCATCTTCATCATCCCCACCAACTTCAAAGGACCTCTCAGCACCAGCTAAATTCTTCTCAGATTCTCCCTCTTTCTCCTCTACACCCTCTGATATTTGGGTATCAGATATTTTCTCCTCTGTGAAACTGTAAAAGGAGTCTTCTACAACTTTTTCTTCCTCTATGCTGAATTCTTCAGTTAATGTTGCTTCAATTTTACCCGTTATTTCTTCATTGCTGAAAGGATAAAAAATTATGAGTTCCAGATAATAAATACCAACAATGTCTTGAAAGACTGGCAATTAAAAGCAAAAACTAAATTGAAAGCATCTAGTGTTAAATAGATATTATAATAAAAGCATAAATAGATCCAGAATGCCACCACCACAAAAATCATCCCTTATGATATATAGAAACAATACAAAAATACAGCACACAATACACAACAACTTCAAAGTGATGTATTTAAAAGTAAGGTGTGCATTCCTCGCAACTAAATACTGTAACATCTAATACAGTATAACAAATGTACAATTACCACTACCCCAATCACTAGTTTAGATACAAATAAAAAAGAATAATAGAAATGACAAATTCAGAGATAATTTGTATTTTCCCCTAAATAATACAAACCTGAAGTTATTTATGTGGATTATCTTTCAGCATAGCTGGAAGGTAGCCATTAAACTTTTACTGCGAGGTGGCAACCCTGCCTAACCGCTTGAGTGGGTAGGCTGAGGGTTGGGGGGGGGGGTGTTACCCAGATGCCTCTATATACACTCTCACAGCTGTGAGACATCACTTTTGATTGCAGGCAGGACTTCTGGGGAACAGGTAATGGCACGCCAATTTATATAAATAACTACAGGTTTGTATTAGTTAGGGAAAAATACAAATTATCTCCGAATTTGTCATTTGTTCCCATACTAACAAACCTGTTATTCATATGAATGACTCACTCTTAGGTGGGTGGAAGTCCTAGATCTGGCATGGACATTGACCCAGTTTTACCTAGTATAGTATACTGTATGACCGTGGTCTGGGGAAAACTTTGACACCTCGCTGAAATATACAAAGTGAGTATATTAGCGGCCTGTGCAAGGCAGTGTAATTGCTCCCTAGCAGAAAGCAATGAGGACGTGGACGGTATAAAACTATTATAACTTATACTAGGTTATACAAGGGAAGTAATAATTACCTGCAGAGGTTGAAGCCAGCTTGCCTAGGTACCCATTTTAACCAACTGCTACTTGTCATTTAGGAAGCCTGAGGTATCTTAAACCACTTGTTGAGCAGCCACCACAAGACCAATAGTTAACGTATCGAGTCTCCTGTGGGTCGCGTCTTTTAAATTATGGCGGTAAAGGTAGTCTGCCTCTTTCACATGCCCGCTTGAAGCACTTGCAACACGGAGAAGTTGCGTTTGAATGCCAGATTCTGATTTCCCTGACATCATAGGCTTTAGGTCACGGAGTCTGAGGAGGATCGGGAGCCAAGGTTCTTTCAAAGTCTTGGCGAATCCAGGAGGAAACCTTGTTTTTGGTAATCCTCCTCTTTACTCTCTCTGAACTAACAAACAGAGGTGTTAGTCTGGGCTATGTTGCTGCAGTGCATTTAAGATAGTATCTCAAACTCCTCACTGGGCATAGTAACAACTGATCTGGGTTATTGGTTACAGAACAAAGACTCGCAATCTGAAAGGGCCCGAATCTATGGTCCAAAACCCCGGGATTTTGAGTCTTAGCAATAAACTCAGGGATGAAGGCGAGTGTCACTTAACCCCCATTCCCTTGAATGGGCGATGTCATAAGAGAGGCTATGAAGTTCACCGACACTCTCTGCCGAGGTTAAAGTGAGCAGGAACGCTGTCTACAAAGTGAGCTTTCGGTCAAATGCATGGCGTAATGGTTCGTAGGGAGGTCTTTTAAGGATCTAAAGACACAACGCACTTTCCAAGGAGGAGGCCTAATCTCTGACTGGGGCCAAGTGATGTCATAACACCGTATGAGTAAAGAAAGCTCCAACGGAGATGAAATATCCACTCCTTTCACCTTAAGGCTATGCTTAAGGCTGAGCAATAGCCTTTCACCGCCGAGACCGAAAGGAGCTTTTCCTCCCGAAGGTATACAAGGAACTCCGCTATTGCTGGGAGTGGCACCGTGTGGAGAGATATTCCTTCCACGACACCTACCACAGAATACTCTCTCTCCATTTTGCCTGGTAGACCGAGGCTGAGGACCTACGCAAGTATCCGGACATTCGCTCCGCAACTTGACGTGAAAAGCCCTTTCGAGAGAGGAGACGTTGGATAGTCTCAACACGTGAAGTCGAAGCGAATGCACGGTCTTGTGGAATACGTACGCGTGTGGTTGTTTGAGCAGATCTGGACATGGACGGAGTTCTCTCAGTAGATCTACTAGAAGTTGCAGAAGGTCCGGAAACCACTCTGCATGATGCCATAGCGAACCTATAAGGGTCATCATTAGATCTTTGGATGCTCTGGTTTTGTTGAGCAGTCTCCTCATCAGACAAAACGGGGGAAAGGCGTACACGACTATGATGTCTGTTGTTGGAATGCATCTTGCCATAGAGCCTGAGGGTCCGGGACAGGGGGACAGTACAGCGGAAGCTTGCTGTTCAGAGATGTAGCGAACTCCCACAAAGTCAGGACTTTGTTGGCTATCTGACAATTCAAAGACATTCGGAGCCTACTATCTGAGTCGCTCTGCTCAGATTGTCCACGAGCATATTCCTCTTGCCTGGAATGAATTGAGCTGATAAACACCGAATGTTCTGACCATCTGAAGATCATTTCTGCAAGATGGCATAGAGGCTACGAAAAGGTACCGCCCATTTTGTTTATGTAAGCCACTACTGTGGTATTGTCGCTCATGAACACCACAGAGTGACCTGCCAGCAACTCTTGGAACTGATGAAGAGCTAGGTAAGCTGCTCTCATCTCTAGAAGATTTATGTGCTGGTACCTTTCTGATTCTGACCAAAGGCCGGAGATCATATGGCACAGCAGGTGAGCCCCCATCCTTCTTTTAATGCATCTGTGAAGAAGATCAAATCCGGAGGGGGAAAGAGAAGATTCTGGCTCCGTCGAAGGTTTTCGTCTACCATCCACCAACTCAAATCCGTCACCTGATCCTGAGTTATAGGAACTAGGGTGTCCAGTGGATCTGAGTGTTAGTTCCACACGGACTTCAGCTGCCACTGCAGGGATCTTATCCTGATCGATTGATTTGAAGTTCTCTGGCATCCTGACATCGAAGGTCATCGACGCCGATATCGTTTATTATAAATAAAGATTAAAAGAATATTCAATTAAAACCAAAGAAGTAAATATGTTATAAAAGTTAAATAGCATTAAGAAGACCTGCTTCTGATATAAATTTAAAAATACCACTAGCATTGTATGACACATCATGTCCAAGGATCTTGGCCAGGATGAACCTACCATCCTCACCTCGAGCCTCAAACAGATATCTATTTCCCAAGTTATTATAATTGGGGCATTTGATCAACAAAATGCCTCACTGTTAAAGGTACCAAACAGTCGTCGCAATACGGTTGGTGTTGGCCCTTCAGAAGAAACTTGTGTGTCAACCGTGTGTGACCAATGCGGAGATTCTCGTCCTCAGAATCTAAGGGGCCATCCACCTCCAGTCTGGGGTAGGTCAGGGTCGTCGACTGAATCGCTGGGAGGATCTGCCACAGGGGACCGCCTCTGTGCCTCAGCCATTCTAGATTCCCATGCCGCAGCATTCTTAGGTTTTGTCTTAGTGTCCTTTGATTCCCTACACGCAGGACATTCCTCCGCAGTCTTAGAAGGAGGGAACCTGCGAGGTTTTTGAGGAATTTGACGAAGCCTTGGCAGTAGGAGCTGAAGGCTCTTTCTCAGGAAAACCTCAATGTCTTGAGGGTTGAAGGGATGGATCGTTATCTCCCTCGGCGAACCTATGTCCCTATTGTCCCTTTTCTGTCTCTTAATGATGACCACCTTTACCTTCACTGGAGTATAGGGTAAGTTAGCCATATAAGAGTCAGATGAAATAGGACCTTCAGCGCACAATCGGGGTCGTCAACTTCCTTCTAAGGTCCTGACTCCCAACTGACGATTTCGACGAGGGTTCCAGGGGGATCCTAGTGTTTCCTTGACTGGAAGAGTCGGAGGTTATGACCGTGAAGGAGCTACGTTCAGAGACTTCAGGAGGTGTTGATGAACGTATTTACCCATGAAGGAAGCTCTGATCCTCTAGGTAAACATTGGAATTCCTTAGGAGTGTCTCCTTTGGGTGGAACTCTCGGAGGAGCTCCAGGCAACGGAGGTGATAACCTCTAAGGCAGAGGAACACGTTCCTTAAGATGCGAAGGAAGGTCTGGACTAATAGGAATGTTCGCAAACCTATTAGGAGTCTCCTTGAAACCCTCTGGAAAGGGTGTCGGTCTTCCGCTGGAGGTGGAAGAAGCCGAGGGTCAAGGCGAAGGTGTTGGTACCGCACTTGCTCGCAGTTCCGACACATCTGCTCATGCATTGCTCGCGGAAATCGCCGACTTGCTCATGAAATCGCGAGACTCGAGAACAAAATCACAAGATTCACAAGCAGAAGTGCTTGCAACAGGAGCACTAGGAGCCACATAGAAAGAGGAAGGTCTAACAACTTCCTGCGGCCCCAGAGAAGCACCTATGTCCGACAAAGTCGGCAGAGGAGGCCTCTGAGTAGGGACTACTCTGAGAACGTGTCACAGCATTGGTCACACTTTGCTGAGAATCCCCAGGCGACGAAAGGCACTGAGGGTTTAGCTGAATGCCTGTTTGAGGAATGGTCATTCGCATCATCAGGTCCGGTCCGAGGTCGTTTGGAAGAAGGTCTGGTTGAGGGGCTACGCATTAATGGACTGTGCTTGCGCCTACCTCTACCTCTGGACAAGGAATGTCTAGACCTTGATTGCAAAAGCATGGTTCATGATCGTGAACGGGAGCGTCTAGATCTCATTCAAGAATGGCGTGAACGTCGCGAATGCCTAGCTCACGAACGTGAGGCAAAGGGAGAATGGTTCGCCAGTGGTTGGAGGTGAAATTGCTCTTCTAGAGTAAGCAGCAAAGCCTCGTACCCCATGGTTGCCAAGGAGTTAGTCAGTCTGCGCTCCTACTCGATCGTCCCTTGGAAGAGCGCGAGCGAGAAGGAGCTTTAGAAAGAGATTTAGGGGTGCGTGAAGAAAAAGAACACTCTTTCCTCGCCCGTGAGGGAGAAAGATCACGCTTCGCCTTCTTCCTGCACTGCCCAAATTTCTTCTATTGGGAGGCAGGCCACTCCCTACACTCTGCAAGAGCAAACCCTGCTCGCAGCGATACCCTCGGCACGAACGACACAGAATGCGGGTCGGTCTCCAACAAAGACATGAAAGTACCCCACGTGGCACCCTCGCGCCCTGGACACGTTCGCATGAAGGCGATCGAAGATAGAACACACACACCTGAAAAGAGAAAGCAAACACGTCCGATCTCTACCGAGTCCAAAAGAAAGAGTGACTTCTCACTGCTGTGAGAGTATATAGAGAGAGGTGGCTGGGTGCACCCCGTCTACCCCCAGTTTACCGGCTCAAGCTTTTAGGAAGGGTTGCCACCTCGCAATTAAAGTCTACTGGCTACCTTCCAGCTATGCTGAAAGATAATCCACATAAATAACGGAAGGTTTGATAGTAAGGGAACATTGAATTATTAATTTGCATATTTTAAAGGACTTTCCGCATATTAAATACGTCATTATAAAACTTCTTTTAAATAACATCCTGCAACACATTCAAAATAACAAAAATTTACTTCAGATCATACAGAAAAACTTGTAAAGCCCACATAAACAGCAGCTAAATAGTAGACAAAATAAAAGAAAATAGTTCCTGGTAAGAGAACATTCTGGTTTGGCTCTACAATCTAAGATGACCTATACCGAGGCAAAATACGATTATAAAATTTCCTATTTATGACATCCCAGTCAACCTTGAAATTTACGTTTTCATGAGTAGACACAATTCCTTATAATTGTGCAATGGCTAAAAATAAATGTTGCATGGGATTGAAATGCAAGAAAAAGAATTAAATTACCATTAAATAATAAACATCAGTTGCCATATAAAGACATATTTTACACCCGCAGGGCGGTGAATGATCTATCTTCCTTACAGTTTACCAATGTGTAAGACAACACAAATGCTGTATTTGATACAGAAAAAAGTAAAATAACTAACATAAGTCTATGTATTCAAGTAAAATATAAGAAGGATGATGACATGTTAACACAAACAAGAATTTGGAATTTCAAAATACCTTCCTTTAAGCCTACCCAAACTAGACGGCTACAATAAAGGGCTTGAGATAAAATGTATGTTCATTATAATGCTAGGAAGCTTTTTAGAGATTTTACTTTTATTGCTACCAGGTAGTTTAACCAGGCCAATGAGTAAATATTAAATAATAAAGCAAAAATTCATGTTACGGCAATTATGAATAAATTTTGGATTTGCAATGAAGTTTTCAATACGATATTACAGTACTATCAGAAGATTTGCAGAGATAAGCTATGATAAAAGAAAGGTGTAATCATCTTTTGCAAGACGTTAATAAAGCAGTTTAAATCAAACAGGTCTTAATCGACATAGTTAAGGCAAAGACTTCGTTCACTACGTTATAGTACCAAGAACAGAATACAGTAAATTACACTTATAAAACATTAGAGCAAATGCTATTGAAAACCCATTTTTAAAATTTAAAATATAAGTATCGTATAATTTATATACTATACAGTATTTGAGGAATATTTTGTTTTAGAAAATATTAATAAATATATTTCCCTTGATATTTCTACAATTAAAAAAGTTTACCATTTACGTTTTCGAATAATGCTAAATTCATTGAGGATATGCATATTGATGATTTCGGGAAATGTGTGCATACGTGTAATGGCTTTCTAAACGCCTCCCATTACTCCAAATTTAATGCTGACTCTAATTCTTAAACTATTATTTGTATAAAATTATAAATTTATCAAATACTGTATAATTTTGATGTAATATTCTAGTGTATTTGGTGTCTGGTTCTTTATATAATAAATGAAATCTTCAATTTATATTAAAAAAAAAAAAAGCTAAATACAGTGGGGTTATTTTTGTAAAAAAAAAAAGAAAAAAAAAATAGTTACGAATGATAAGCTTCCAACTAAAATTATATTATAGAATGAAAATTAATTCACTTTTGGCATACTCGGATTTGGTTTTTCCTTTAGTATATGCAGCATAAAATATTGTAGAAAACATCTAAACTAGTATAAATACACAAGATTCCAACAATTGGATAGGCACTCCTTACTGCTTACAATTCAGATATCTCTTCTCTACCCTAATTACTAGGAATTATAGGAGACCCATTTAACACATCTAAGAGCTCTAGTCTAAAATCAGTAAAGCTTTCACTCTTTCAAAAAATTGATAATACGTCCCCCAGTTTTATCTTTGCATCAACTCCCTCCCAATACCAACAAACACATGTAATGTCACCTTCAGTCAGACTTCTGAGAAAAGAAGAGTTTACTCTCACCATTCAAAATCAGGGACTTTACACTCCTCCTATGTTAGCTTCTTAATTCTAAGTGCCCTCCTCAGGGCTAACAGTAACGATATGTTAGTGGAGACAGAAGCATTAACCCTTTTACCCCCAAAGGATGTACTGGTACGTTTCACAAAACTCATCCCTTTACCCCCATGGACGTACCGGTACGTCCTTGCAAAAAAATGCTATTTAAATTCTTTTTTTTACATATATTTGATAATTTTTTGAGAAACTTCAGGCGTTTTCCAAGAGAATGAGACCAACCTGACCTCTCTATGACGAAAATTAAGACTGTTAGAGCAATTTGAAAAAAAATATACTGCAAAATGTGTTTGAAAAAAAAATAACCCTTGGGGGTTAAGGGTTGGAAATTTCCAAATAGTCCGGGGGTAAAAAGGTTAATCATTTGGGACCCTTAACTGTATAACAGTATAATCTAACAAGATAAAAACAGACAAGGTGACAAGGAATTATGCTGAAACTGACAAGTCCATATTTTAAATTTCAGGCTAAATATACTCTCCTATCCTGCTCCTTTCACATTCCATTATATGAAATATCGAATGTTTAGTATTACTGAATGCCTTGAAGCCTACTACCTGGTCTCCATGCATCCAAGATATCTTTGACTGCTGTATCTAATGTTATTTAGTTTTTAAATTGATGCAAAAAGATCTTTTCTTTATATTTATTCATCTAAACTAAATTTTTAATAAATTCTTTAGCTTTCATTTTACAGCAAATACTACTGAAAAGTAAGAAGACTAAACATTATGATAATTCTAGCAGAGCATACAAAAATTAAAGAAACTAAATTTTCGTCAAACCCAGAAAAACTTATATACTACATTACAACTAAGGTCTGCAACATAATATCACATTTGAATGTAGGTTGTTAGTTCATTTCTTTTCAAATGAATCAATGGCAAATCTTTGTTTTAAATTAAAATCATGAGTGCAGGCTATGGCTGCCAGCCCAGGTCTCTTTTTTTTCAAGCTGTTGTACTGAGACTTCAAAACTATCATTTTTCTACCAAAGTTATTATAGAAATATATTGAATGCATGGCCAATGTTACAAGATTGTACAAAAGTAGATAAAAAAATTAAATGAAAATTGTCAGTTCAATACAACTAAGCTATCTGGTAAATTTACACAAAATGATATGTACTTTGGGACATAAAACCTTCCAGATATCATTCACTTTAATCATCTTGCTTGAAGCTGAAAACCAAAAACACAAATCAAAGAAAACTGATAACATCCAAATTCCAATTGCAATGATTTTTTCATTTCAAACTCCTTGGAAGCTCCAAAACATCCCAACTATTCATACAAGTGCCAAGAAATACTATGCAGGATCAATTCCATTACATAAGCAAAGTCTTTGCTGATTAAAATTCTAGATGATAGATCTCACACATAATAAAGCTTCATGAAGTAATAACAAATTAAAGCCCAATCAAAATTTATCCCAAAATGCTAAGAAAGCAGTTATAAAAGTAAGTATTATGAAGCTTATACCAACAAAATAATACCAATACTGTTTACAAATACCCAGCAAGATTATAGGATTTATCCATGCAAGTAGTTAAAATGATAGTAAAAATGAAATATGGGACTGCCTTTCAAAGCTAAACTGTATAAGTCTAACCTCCTTGTTGTACCACCCATTAGTTCGGCACTACTGCAGGCTCTGAGTGGTTGCCGTGGTGTTGGAACTCCAGAAAATGGATGCCTAACAGATGCAAGTTTAAATGTAAATAACTTAACATAAGACAGAACAGAAGTATTAAGAAATTTAAAATACTAAATTCGTAGCTAGCTTTAGTGACAATTGTAAAAAAAAAAAAATAATGTACTGAATATGTAGGTCAATTCAACATTGAAATGACTGTAGTTATATATGAAGGTGCTACTATCATTCTATATTAGAAATAACATTCCAGCTTACCTTAAAACATTTATTTCAACTGAGCTCTGTTCTGCAGGTTCTCCTCCAACTTCAATGGATTTCTCTAGTACCTCTAATTCGGCTTCACGGTCTGTACCCTCCTCCCCCTCAATTTCCTCGAGGGAATCCTCGAATACATCTAGAGAAGCCTCTTCCTCCTGTACTTCAATAGACCTTTCAAATTTATCGCCAATATCGACACTCATGAAGGAACGTTCATTATCCTCATTCTCTTCATCTTGAACCTCCATATATTCAGCATCAGAAAGGCTTTTCTCCAATTCTGAAGCCTCCTCCTTTTGGAAACTAGTCCGTTCATCACCATCATGTTCTTCCTCAACATCAAAGGTTTCCTTTTCTAACTCTTCTACTGGAATAAGGACACTTTCATCTTTACTAGATTCAGTGAATGACTGATTTGAAATGCCATTTGCATCTATCTTACCTTTGGGCAAATGGAACCTTAACTGCTTTGGAGTCAGACTACAATCAGTAGCTCTGATTTGTTGGCTCTCTTCAGCTGTAAATTACAAATTAAATCATTTTTTGTGCGAATAATTAACTTCTATAATACAAACTGGCCAGAGCCTTATGCCTCATATTATTAAACAAAAATTTAAAAAAGGATCCAAAAAACAACACTGAATATGTGCAACTTAGATTATAAAGTATTCATGGCTTCAAGCAACAAGACAACGGTTCACTGGTGCAAGATATTTTGTCAAAACAGATTTGAAAAATAATGTTTTTGTTTATATATATTCATACATAATCTAAAAAATATTGTATACAACAATAACACTTCAACTTGAAAAAAATAATAAGAAATTATCCCTACTCCATCTACAACAAAACCTTTGGAATGTCTCATGCAATCCTAGAAATGTGATTAGCTATTTCATGAAACCATCGTACAGTAATTTCTCTTTTGATTTTTTTTTGCAAATTCCCTATTCAGTTTATATACCATTATTTGAGAGCTTTTGAGAGCTTTCATTCAGGCACTCCCTGCAATAACTGATAAACCATGAAGTTTATCTATCTATCTACCAAGGGACTTAAAAAAAAAAAAAGGGGGGGAGGGGGGACTTTTGTCTTCCTTCGCTCCTTCCAGCCTGACGAGGGATTCAGCCGAGTTGGGTTGGTACAGTATTGCTAGGGTGCCCCAGCCCACCCTCCCCAGTTATCAGCTGATTAAGGCAAACTACAAAATATTTTTTTTTCTCTCTTGCTTAGAGACTATTATTATGGGAGCTATCATTTTTATTTTAACATATAAATATATGTAATACTTAATAAAAAAAAAAAAAAGTTTTTCACTCTCATTTACTCTCAATTTTAATGACACAGTGAAGTTTTGAGGCATTTCATCCCTGTTGTGGATTCACGATAATTTTAGTCTTTACCTTTACGGTGCTTGATTACAAAGCTTAGGAAATTATTGACTTATTTCTTCCAATTCTTTATGTAACTTTTGCACAATTTGGTTTACCTTTTCATAAACAGAAAAAGGTAGCGTAATGTAATAATATATCACTCATATTCTACTTAACGTCATTGTAACAATTACGGTGATTGTTTACTATCGTACAAGTCGAAATGAAAGCAAGACAGGTGCGGTTATCCGAATTGATTGTTTATAGCCTAACAGCTGTTTTTCTTACGGTTATTTATAGCCGTGTGCATGACTAACGATACTTTTAACATGCATCCTCTTTTTATGGATGAAGAGGGAGAAAAAGAGGTTATTTTATTATAACGTGGTCTCAAAATAGGAACTTCCATATTGTACAATGACTCATGATAAAATCTATTTTTATTGGTGAAATTTTGGAGGTCACATAATATGCAAGATTACGAGTTACACGAGTATATAAGGCATAACTGTAACTTACTTTATCAAATTCTAGCCACAAAATCAACTTTAGAAAAAAAAAATTAATTAATTATTATTTACCGAGGAGTCTGCAATATACATTTACATATATTTATAAATCGGAGATGTACTGAGGGAGGGATAGGTGAACTGCGATATGGTGATGGATTACTCAACTATACTTTCATTTCACCTCTAGTATGACACCAAATCTTTTAAACCCAATGACCCAGGAAATTGCTCAATCGACAAAATGTTGTGCTTTTGAAAAACAATAACATGGGAGATTTAAATGAATTACTTAGATTCATATACAATAAAATTCCCAACTTGTAAAGATTACAGTATTCTTTAATTTTATTACTATTTCAATATTTAGTTATGAAACAATATTCTACAGGTGTATAAAATTTCTAAGGTAAAGTACCAGATATCATGATTTTTTTTTATTTTAATGGATACAAACGAGTAAAAAAGTAAGAGAGTTTTAAAATACCTAAATAAAACACAGCCTACATCAAAGAAACATTAAGCATCCTATGGAAAAAAAAACATAATATATTGGTATAATTATTATTATTCCTTGCTAAGCTACAACCCTAGTTGGAAAAACAGGATGCTATAAACCCAAGGGCTCCAACAAGGAAAAATAGCCCACTGAGGAAATGAAACAAATAAATAAATAAACTATATAGGCTACAAGAAGTAATGAATAAGAATATAAACTAGAGGGACACTCAGTAGAGCTTAAACTTCCGCCGCAGCAGGTTATTTCTCGACCATTTGCTCGACCTTGACCTTTGACCTTAACATTTATATATTAATTGGCGCAGATTTTCACACTCAAATATGAACCAAGTTTGAAATTCGGTGACAACTATGTCCAAACTTATGGCTGATTACATGAATTGGACCTTTTGCTTAACTGTGACCTTGACTTTGATCTTCCAAATTTAATAATTTCCAGCTTTTTACACAAGAATTATGCCCTGCTAGTTTCATTACTCTACGATTAAAATTGTGGCCAGGAACTTGTTCACAAACAAACCCACACACAAACAGGGGCGAAAACATAAACTACTAACTTCTTTGGAGAAGGGAACTAGAGGGGCATTCAGTAGAACGCAGACCTCTGCCGCAGCAGCTTATTTCTCAACCTTTTACTCAACCTTGACCTTTCCTCTTAACATGTATTAATTGGCGTGGATTTTCACACACTCAAATATGAACCGAGTTTGAAGTCTCTGTGACAACAATGTCCAAACTTATGGCTGATTACGGGAATTGGACATTTTGCTTGATCGTGACCTTGATCTTCCAAAATTTAATTATTTCCAGCTTTTCACATTACAGTTAATCCATCAAAGTTTCATTACTCGACGATAAAAAGTGTGACCAGGAAGCTGTTCAAAAACACACATACACACACACAAACAGGGACAAAAACATAACCTCCTTCCAACTTCATTGGCAAAGATAAATATGTTAAGAACAGTAATAACATTCAAATTTCATAATTTCCTTATGAAATTTCTTAAACATCAGCAAAGAAGTAATTTCCTGTAAATTAAAAAACAAGCATCTATTCTATACCAAAAACAAAAGAATAAAATTTTATTGCCTCAAGTATGCAAACATAAATATTGTTTCTTAGTTTATATTTTACTGATCTATTTAACATTGCTGCTGATCTCAATACAGTATATTTTACTATTTTTTTATCATTTTTCATTTACTGTTTATTCGATACTTCCTCATTTCCTTTCCGCAAAGGGCTGCTTCCCAAGTTTGAGACCTTGGAATTGTAGCATCTTGCATTTCCAACTAGGGTTGTAGCTTGGCTACTTCTAATATCAGTAATAATAATTACTACTGTACATTAAAAAAAAAATAAGTTCATACATACCCATTTGACTTTTCCTGGCACTAGTTGCAATTCGAGGGAAGACTGATGGAAGGGAAGTCTCACTGGAGGCAGGACTAATTGGCTTCAGTATGGTTTGCTTCACCTTAAATGTATTATAAGGCAGTGATTAACACACAGCAATAAAGGTAATCTATAATTTCCCAACCATTAATTTACATGCACTTGAAGCCAATTTCAGTAGAGTACAGTACAGTATAATCAAAGCCTAAAAGACAGACTGATATCTGAAAGAGGAAGGCAGTTTAAGAATTGTGATCACAAGTGCTGAGAAAAAGTTAGTCAGGAGTAGCAGACATAGGGATGAAGAGGGAAACCCCAAAGAATCATGGAAAGTCATTTCAATAGATTAAGAACTAAAGCAGATTCAAATTTAGGTATAAAACATTGAAAAGAGGGGACAATAGAGAGAATTCATTTTATCTCAGACTTTCATCATGAACAAGGGTGATGAAGTGAAAATTCATTCTATAGGGGATTTATATAGAATCATGGACTGTAAACATTATGTATACATAAATCATTAAAAACTTTTCACTGCAGTCCATATCTTTCCAGAGAGTTTTATATTCAGACTTTTTCTTTAAATGTTTCTTATTTACATACTACTGTAGGTCTTCAAACTAAGGTAATCCATATTTAAGTCTACGTGGTTCATTTAAAGCCAAAGGGCATCAGACCCTTTACATCATGAAAAATGATTTTGCAAAGTTTTTGGATAAATAAATGTAATTACTGTATATGGAGTATATACAAAACTAACCTTGAGAATTGACTGTGGAGTATCAGCGAGTAAAGAATCACCAGCACCACGCATTGACTGCCTCTTCTTGTGAGAAACCTTTGGAGTTCTAAGAAGTGATAACAGATCTGCAGATATAGTCTGTGCAGGGCTGGAATTCAACAAGAAACAAATAGGTTTAAATTTTCCACATTTAATAAATTTCCTAGTCTACTAAATCCTGTACTAAGAATAATCACATAATTTTTAATCAATCTGATCTTTTCCTAACTATATAAACCTGACACCTTTAATGAAAGTATGACTTCAACGAGGCTGGTAACTTGCTTAAAACTTTTAACGAGGTAATGTTAGTTAGTAGTAGTATCTGCCGGGTAGCGAGTAGATTCCGCCCACCCATCAGGTAGCGTAACCTTAACCTAGGAGTTGTGGTTGGTTGAGATGGGAAGTGTAACCAAAGGTCTCAGGTTTGTAAAGTTAGGAAAAATGTTATTTTTATTAGTAAAATAAATTTTTTAATATACTTACCCGATAATCATGTAGCTGTCAACTCCGTTGCCCGACAGAATTCTATGGAGGGATACGCCAGCTATCACAATACTAGAAGGGGGTGTACTTACCAGCGCCACCTGTGGCCAGGTACTATAGTACTTCTTGTTGACACCTCCTCAATTTTTCCTCGGTCCACTGGTTCTCTATGGGGAGGAAGGGAGGGTCAATTAAATCATGATTATCGGGTAAGTATATTCAAAAATTTATTTTACTAATAAAAATAAAATTTTTCAATATTAAACTTACCCGATAATCATGTAGCTGATTCACACCCAGGGGGGTGGGTGAAAACCAGTGTACAAGATTAAAGGATAGCTAAGTATCCCATATTTCATATAACAGTTATCTCAAATAACAATGAAATAATAAGTACCTGGTAAGGAAGTCGAATTGAACCGTTACTCTGCCTCTTTTTTAAGTTCGTCTTCCTTACTGAGCGCAGCGTTCCTCTTGGAGGCTGAATCAACTCAAAGGTGCTAAAGTATATAGGGCTGCAACCCCTACTAAAGGACCTCTACACAACCTCTAACCCAGGCACTTCTCAAGAATGAATTGACCACCCGCCAAATCAAAAGGATGCGGAAGGCTTCTTAGCCTACCGTAACAACCATAAAAACAACAATAAAAGCATTCAAGAGAAAGGTTAAAAAAGGTTATGGGATTAAGGGAATGTAGTGGCTGAGCCCTCACCTACTACTGCACTCGCTGCTACGAATGGTCCCAGGGTGTAGCAGTTCTCGTAAAGAGAATGGACATCTTTAAGATAAAATGATGCAAACACTGACTTGCTCCTCCAATAGGTTGCATCCATTATGCTCTGCAGAGAACGGTTTTTATTAAAGGCCATCGAAGTAGCTACGGCTCTTACTTCGTGGGTCCTTACCTTCAGCAACGCAAGGTCTTCCTCCTTTAAGTGAGAATGGGCTTCTCTAATCAGAAGCCTTATATAATACGAAACCCCGTTCTTGGACATGGGGCTCGAAGGTTTCTTGATGGCACACCATAAGGCTTCTGACTGTCCTCGAATAGGTTTAGACCTATTAAGATAATACTTGAGAGCTCTGACAGGGCAAAGAACTCTCTCTAGTTCGTTACCTACCATGTTGGAGAGGCTAGGTATTTCAAACGATCTAGGCCAAGGACGTGAAGGAAGTTCGTTCTTAGCTAAGAATCCGAGCTGAAAAGAACATGTTGCAGATTCGGTCGTGAAACCAATGTTCTTGCTGAAGGCATGAACCTCACTGACTCTCTTAGCTGTTGCAAGGCAGACGAGAAAAAGAGTCTTGAGGGTAAGGTCCTTGAAGGAAGCTGACTGGAGAGGTTCGAACCTAGGTGACATAAGGAACCTTAAGACTACGTCTAGGTTCCAGCCTGGAGTGGATAGACGACGCTCTTTAGAAGTCTCAAAAGACTTAAGGATGTCTTGAAGGTCCTTGTTGGAAGAAAGGTCCAAACCTCTGTGGCGGAGAACTGAAGCCAACATACTCCTGTACCCTTTAATCGTAGGGGCTGAAAGGGATCTCTCATTCCTAAGATGTAATAGGAAGTCAGCTATTTGGGTCACAGAGGTATTGGTAGAGGATACTGCATTGGCTCTACACCAGCTCCGGAAGACTTCCCACTTAGATTGGTAGACTCTACGAGTGGAAACCCTTCTTGCTCTGGCAATCGCGCTGGCTGCCTCCTTCGAAAAGCCTCTAGCTCTAGCGAATCTTTCGATAGTCTGAAGGCAGTCAGCCGAAGAGCGTGGAGGTTTGGGTGCAACCTGTCTACGTGAGGTTGACGTAGAAGGTCCACTCTTAGAGGTAGAGTCCTGGGGACGTCGACTAGCCATTGAAGTACCTCTGTGAACCATTCTCTTGCAGGCCTAAGGGGAGCAACCAGCGTCAGCCGTGTCCCTTCGTGCGAGATGAACTTCTGAAGGACTTTGTTTATTATCTTGAACGGTGGAAATGCGTAAAGGTCGAGATGGGACCAGTTCAGCAGAAAAGCATCCACATGAACTGCTGCAGGGTCTGGAACTGGGGAACAGTACAGCGGAAGTCTCTTGGTCATGGAGGTGGCAAACAGATCTATGGTAGGTTGACCCCACAAGGTCCAAAGTCTGTTGCACACACTCTTGTGGAGGGTCCATTCCGTGGGAATGACCTGATTCCTTCTGCTTAGGCGATCTGCTGAGACGTTCATGTTGCCCTGAATGAACCTCGTGACTAAAGTGAGGTTTTGACTTCTTGACCAAATGAGGAGGTCCCTTGCGATCTCGTATAGGCTCCTCGAATGGGTCCCTCCTTGCTTGGAGATGTAAGCCAAGGCTGTGGTGTTGTCTGAGTTCACCTCCACCACCTTGCCTAGCAGGAGGGACTTGAAGTTCAGCAGGGCTAAATGAACTGCTAGTAGCTCCTTGCAGTTGATGTGGAGCGTTCCCTGTTGCTCGTTCCACGTTCCCGAGCATTCCTGTCCGTTCAAGGTCGCACCCCAGCCCGAGTCCGATGCATCTGAGAAGAGATGAAGATTGGGGGTCTGAATAGCCAACGATAGGCCCTCCCTGAGAAGGAGATTGGTCTTCCACCACAAGAGAGTGGTCTTCATCTCTTGGTGACTGGGATAGAGACTGCTTCGAGAGTCAAACCCTTGTCCCAATGAGCTGCAAGATGGAATTGAAGAGGGCGGAGGTGGAGTCTCCCTAGCTCGACGAACAGGGCCAGCGATGAAAGGGTCCCTGTGAGACTCATCCACTGTCTCACCGAGCAACTGCTCCTCTTCAGCATGCTCATGATGCAATCTAGGGCTTGGCTTATCCTTGGGGCCGATGGAAAAGCCCGAAAATCCTGACTCCGAATCTCCATTCCCAGGTACACAATGGATTGGGAGGGAATGAGCTGAGACTTTTCTATGTTGACTAACAGACCCAGTTCTCTGATTAAGTCCAAAGTCCAGTTGAGACTCTCCAGACAGCGACGACTCGTGGAGGCTCTCAACAGCCAGTCGTCTAAGTAAAGGGAGGCTCTGATGTCCGATAAGTGGAGGAATTTTGCTATATTCCTCATCAGATGCGTAAACACCATAGGAGCTGTGCTTAGGCCAAAACACAGGGCTTGGAATTGGTAGACAACCTTTCCAAAAACGAATCTCAGGAAAGGTTGGGAGTCTGGATGAATAGGAACGTGAAAGTAGGCATCTTTCAGGTCCAACGAGACCATCCAGTCCTCCTGCCTGACCGCTGCTAGGACCGACTTCGTCGTCTCCATCGTGAACGTCTGCTTGGTGACATACGCATTGAGCGCGCTGACGTCCAGCACCGGTCTCCAACCTCCTGTCTTCTTGGCCACCAGAAAGAGACGGTTGTAGAAGCCCGGGGATTGATGGTCCCGGACTATAACCACTGCCTTCTTCTGTACAAGGAGCGACACCTCCTGGTGCAACGCTAGCCTCTTGTCCTCTTCTTTGTAGTTGGGAGAGAGGTTGATGGGAGATGTGGTCAGAGGGGGTTTGCGGCAGAATGGAATCCTGTAACCCTCCCTCAGCCAACTGACAGACTGGGCGTCTGCACCTCTCTTTTCCCAGGCTTGCCAGAAGATCTTGAGTCTGGCTCCTACTGCTGTCTGGAGATGCGGAGAGTCAGTTTTTTCCTTTAGAAGCCTTGGAACTTTTCCTAGACTTGCTCCTGGAAGAGTCTGGACGGGAGCTTCCTCGGCTGGGGGCTCTACCACGAAAGGGCGGTATGAACCTCGTAGCAGGAGTATCAGCCACTGGGGTGCGATAAGTCCTGGGGACTGAGGTAGCAACCTTAGTCTTACGAGCCGATGAGGCCACAAGATCATGTGTGTCCTTTTGTATCAGGGCAGCAGACAAGTCCTTAACAAGCTCTTCGGGGAAGAGGAACTTCGAGAGCGGAGCGAAAAGGAGTTGAGACCTTTTACAAGGTGTGATGCTGGAGGAAAGGAAGGTACATAGCTGTTCCCTTTTCTTAAGAACCCCTGACACAAACATCGAAGCAAGCTCGCCAGATCCATCTCTAATGGCCTTATCCATGCAGGACATTAATAGCATGGCAGAATCCTTGTCCGCAGGGGAGGTCTTCTTGCTGAGGGCCCCCAGGCACCAGTCTAGGAAGTTGAACATCTCAAATGCTCTAAAAACACCCTTCAGGAAGTGATCAAGGTCTGAGAAGGTCCAGCAAACCTTAGAGCGCCTCATTGCTGTTCTACGAGGCGAGTCTACCAGACTTGAGAAGTCAGCCTGGGCAGAGGCAGGTACTCCCAAGCCTGGTTCCTCTCCTGTGGCATACCAAACGCCCGCTTTAGAAGTGAGCTTAGTCGGAGGAAACATGAACGAAGTCTTTCCAAGGTGTTGATTAGCCTGCAACCACTCCCCTAAGATCCTTAACGCTCTCTTGGAGGACCTTGCTAAGACTAACTTAGTATATGTAGACTTAGCTGGCTGCATGCCCAGCGAAAACTCAGATGGCGGAGAGCGGGGGATAGCAGAGACAAAGTGGTCTGGGTATACCTCCCTAAACAGAGCCAAGACCTTACGAAAGTCAATAGAAGGTGGAGAAGACTTGGATTCATCCACGTCTGATGAGGGATCTAGGTGTGCCGCCTCATCATCAGACGCCTCATCACCAGAGTGTAGCGAAGAGATCGGTAAGGTATGCTGAACAGCAGAGTCAGCACGAGCTGGAACAACAATATTTGTGGTTTCCTCTTCAAGAGTCTGTTGAGGGAACACCTGAGGCTCAGACTGCAAAGGCTGATCAAAAGAAGTAGCAGAAGGTAGGCGCATGGGTGGAGGAGGCTGACTCCTAGCATGAGTGTCTGAACTCAAGGGTTGCGCTTGCTGAGTGGTTGGCGGATGCGCAGTAGCAAGTTCCTGAGGAACGAGTTGAGGTTCCTGAGGTGTGAGCTGTGAGCGATGAGGTAGTGGCTGCGCAGAACACAGTAATTGTCTCGCGAGTTGAGGTTCCTGAGGCGCAAGGCTAAGGTGTTGTGCTTGCCTTGAGGAGGGTTGAGCTCGCTGCAGCGAGAGCTGAGGAGACTGACTCATGGATGGGAGAGGTTGTTGTACCTCAAGAGAGTGTTGCCTCATTGGTGGAACTGCAAGTGGAAGCGGAGGAAGTAAGGTATAAGCTTCCTGTTCCCATTGCTGAGGTTGCCTTAAGGAAGGCGGAGGGAGCTGCACACCACTGGAAACAGTAAACTCAGAACGTGGTAAGGTATCCTGAGGAGCCTCAACATCGTACGCCTGGCAGGCAGTACTGCGGTCAGGCGGAGCGAGCGCAGGAGGAGGTGTAACCTTCTCAGCCTGACACTCACGCATCAAGACCGCAAGTTGTGACTGCATGGACTGCAGTAGAGTCAACTTGGGGTCGGCAGACACTAAGGTCTGCTGAGGTAAAGCCTTAACAGCAGAGATCTGTTGTGGCAGAACCTTACTCCTCTTAGGCGGAGTGCATTCAACTGGTGACTGCGGCGAGTCAGAGCTGATCCAATGACTGCAGCCCGGTTGAGTTCTAGATGTCTGGACTCTGCGTTTGAGTGGTCTTGAGACCTGAGTCCAGCGTTTCTTCCCTGACAATTGATCAGCAGACGAGTAAAAGACGGGCTCAATCGTCTGCAGGTGGGAGTGACGGTCTCTGGAAGACACGCCCGCAACCACCGAGGATACTTCTGTGCGCCGATCAAGGCCTGCCGAACCCTTTTGCCCTTCGACATTGCTTCTCCCCTGGGCTTGGGAGCTTGCAAGAGGTCCCGGACTGGGAGGACGACTGGCACGCACAGAAGTATCCTCACGCACCACACTGACACTGACACTAGCACTTGGCACTGCACTGACACTAGCACTCGTCACAGCACTGGCACTAATTCCACCCACTGCACTCTTGACCTTAAGTTCCTTGACTTCAGCCATAAGAGACTTATGATCACTAACCACTGACTCTACTTTGTCACCTAAGGCCTGAATGGCACGCAAAACAACAGACATATCAGGCTGAGGGCAAATAGTAGGTTCGGGGGTAGCCACTACAGGGGTAGGAAAAGGAAGGGGATCATGAGGTGAGGAAAAAAGTGAAGAGTGAGAAGAACTCCTCCTAACTCTCTCTCTCTCTAACTTGGTTGAATACTTAAGAAGACGGACAAAATCAAGTTCCGAAAGTCCGGCGCATTCCTCACATCGATCTTCTAACTGACAGGGTCTTTCCCTACAGTCAGAACAAGCGGTGTGAGGATCTACCGAGGCCTTCGGAATACGCCTATTACAAGACCTACATCGTCTATGGGTGGGGGCTTGTGAAATGTCAGACATCTTGAATCAAAAGAGTTAGCCAAGTGGGGTTTCAAAATCAAGCAAAAGATCGTTAACCGTTAATCAGGACTAAATAATAGCTATCTAAGCTAATATAGAAGTTTTCCAGTAAAGCGACAGCCGAAATCTGAGAGAATACTTCACCAAAAGCCGTGAAAATACTCGAAGATCATAAGCGTATCCCAGAACGTCTTGCCGGAAGCACGACAGAGGAAAAATTGAGGAGGTGTCAACAAGAAGTACTATAGTACCTGGCCACAGGTGGCGCTGGTAAGTACACCCCCTTCTAGTATTGTGATAGCTGGCGTATCCCTCCATAGAATTCTGTCGGGCAACGGAGTTGACAGCTACATGATTATCGGGTAAGTTTAATATTGAAAAATACAAATTGATAAAATAATTTGTGATTTATTCCCATACGTAATACAAACCTTCGACCATTAATAGGAGACCCATCCCAAGGAAAGGTGGAATTCCCTACCGACCTATGCTAGTTTCTTGACCCAAGAAATATCAAAGCACTTTGGTCTTGGAGAAGAGAGAAACTGATGATTCCCGTCAACATCTAAACAACCTGAGCCAGGAGATGTCGCATGTGCTTAGGTAAGGTCCCTACCAAGAGACTAGTAGACAGTCATGGAGGAACCTATATCCGTAATAATATTGTCTGAACATGTGGCCATATGAGGAACTGAGCATATATTCCATCAATCCTCTCTCATTTGGGAGGATGGGGGCAAAGCTTCATTACAGAACTAGTCAAACATAATGAAGTGACTGCTTCAACCCAAATCAGAAATAAGACCGGGGAGAACTTCCAGATATTCTATCTCTCCTTGGAGACTACGTTGCAACTCTCATCTTGGGACGAGTTGCTACTTGCACCCTGAGGGAGCTAGGTTCACAAAACGGCTTGTTGAGTAACTACTGCAGGACCAAGGATAGGGTTCTCCAGGAATCTGTGGGTAAACTCCCATGGATAGGCTAGTGAAACAGCAAGTATTGTTTGTTGTGAGACTCCTACCTTCAGGACTAGCACTACTAACAGGTTCTTCCTGAAGGTTAGACAGGATCTGATATCCATGACTTTGAGTGCTTGAAGCAAGATGATACTTCCAGAATTTCATAGTATCAGCACAGCGGAGGGTGCATGAGTCAGGAGTAGTTCTTGGATATCTATCCAACCTTTTGGCTTGGGGAAGTTTTTGAGCTTCCACAAGGGTATCAAATATCTGTAACCAGTGACGTAGCATCCTCAAAGTACAGGATCATTCTACACACTGCTAAACAAGATTGGAGTAAACAAGATTGGAGTTGTGCCGGCCTAGAAGGCTAGCTCTGGAACATGACCTCTGGACAAAGGAGTAGAAGACCTCCCTTCATTGAGAATGACTCATGACATCTGACATGTCATTCAGTATGCTCATTCTAATTAATAGGCTGAGGCTCGAGAGTAGTGTAGGGGTCAGCTCCTATGATGGTCGATCAATCATACAGGAGGATCACCTTGAAAAACCAAAGAACTCGAGCAATATCCCAAAGAGACTGGAGTTCCTTTAACAGAGAGACCATTTAAAGCTACTTCTATGCTCAGGCTGGTCCTCTGAAGGCTGAGCTCTTGATTTTCAGTATGAGGTCTCTTTAAAAACTGTGAGATAGCCTTTTCAGCCGAGACTAAGAGGGCTTTCACAGCGAAGGAAAATGAAGCAAACCGTAGTTCATTGCAGAGGGTCCGACCTGCGACAAAATCCCTCCTATAAGATGCCACAAACAGGAGAAGGATAGTTCTACCAGCTCATAGCAGAGCATCAGCAAATCCGGATGCCACCCAGGTGTCGCACTCATAAGCCTTTAAAGTAACATGAATAAATGAATTCATTCACAGACTGACAGGGGCATATTATTATTATCATTATTTTTATTATTATATCTTTCTAAGGTACAACCCTAGTTGGAAAAGCAGGATGCTATAAGCCCAGGGAGCCCAACAGGAAAAATAGCAGTGAGGAAAGGAGAAGGAAAAATAAAATATCTTAACAGTAACAACATTAAAATAAATATTTCCTATGATAAAAACTATAACAAAACAAGAGGAAGAGAAATTAGATAGAATAGTGTGCCCCAGTATAACCTCAAGAAAGAGAACTATAACCCAAGACAGTGGAAGATCATGGTACAGAGGCTATGGCACTCCCCAAGACTAGAGAACAACATTTTGCTTTAGGAGTTTCCTTCTCCTAGAAAAGCTGCTTACCATAGCTGAAGAGTCTCTTCTACCCTTACCAAGAGGAAAGTAGCCACTGAACAATTAGAGTGCCGTAGTTAACCCCTTGGGCGAAGAGGAATTGTTTGGTAATCTCAGTGATGCCAAGTGCATGAGGACAGAGGAGAATCTGTAAAGAATATGCCAGACTATTCGGTGTATGTGTAGGTAAAGAGAAAGTGAACCGTAACCAGAGAGAAGGATCCAATGAAGTTCTGTCTGGCCAATCAAAGGAGCCCATAACTCTCTAGTGGTAGTATCTCAACGGGTGGCTGGTGCCCTGGCCAACCTGCTCGCTGTGCAAAACTCAAAGTATCTAGAGGGTCTGGTATGTTGGAAGGAGACATATTGCTGCTAATTCCCAAGAATACGAGGAAAGTAATAAGCCTTTCCGCAAAGTACGAAAATGAGAGTTACTGATCCTACTCCGAGGCCCTGTTGATTGAGAGCATCTAGCACATTACTATATCTTGTGTATAACTCAATCAGACTGTCAACTGACCAAGGTATAACTACTTCCCCAATAGCTAAGATAGGTCTGTGAAACAGAACCCCTTTACTTGTGGATGTAAATCCCATAAGTAATTTGCTGTTATTCACAACTATTGGCTTAAAAACTGTTGGGAAGATTCAAGTTGGTTGCAAACAGGTGATTTACTTCCATGAGTGTTCATGTGCTGTAACTGCGTGCCATCCTTGGATCCATCCAATGGCATACTCCATTTCCCTATTCTAAGCTGAGTAGGCCGAAGACGACACTTGTAAGGAAGACACAGCGCCCCTCCCCTAGCATTTAGTCGCAGTTCACCAATGAAGCTCCAGCGATGTTCAAAGAAAACCATCTTTTAGCTCATATTGTCAGCCACATACACGATGGAAAGGATAGCAACACTTGCCACCTCTGGAAATCTGGCAGGTTACACAGTACCTATAAACCAATTACAGTTATAAGGAAGATAACAATTCCAACTGTAATATCCTTCAGACAAGATTCAAACTGAAAGGAAAAGCAAAAAATTAAAACAGCCATGTGCGACTGGCAAATAGTGCATCAGTACTCATCGGCAGCCAAAGTCAAAGTGAAGGTTACGCTACCTGGTGAGAGGGCGGGGCTTCCAGCTGTGTTTACAACATTAAAAACTTAACGGCCAGTTCCAGATAAGCTGAAGTCATATTCCTATTAAAGGTCCAAGGTATGTACAGTATTATGTGTAGGAAAAAAAACTATTTCCAGCATGCCATGTTACACACTATGCCTACCTTTAATTTTTCTTCAAGTACTACTAAATAATCAGTGTTATTTACTTGATCTTTCAAAATTACCAGAAGTCCAATGTCTTTGATCTATTTAAAATCTGAGCTTATGGTACAAAACTTACACTGTATATGGCACTGCATGTATTTATTAATTGTATACTGTAATACTAAAATTTTGATTAAACTTTAACTAATGCAGCAATAAATATCAAGATAATAGTCTTCCACGTTAATATGTTATTTTTATTAATAAAATAAATTTTTGAATATACTTACCCGATAATCATGTAGCTGTCAACTCCGTTGCCCGACAGAATTCTATGGAGGGATACGCCAGCTATCACAATACTAGAAGGGGGTGTATTTACCAGCGCCACCTGTGGCCAGGTACTCAAGTAATTCTTGTTGACACCTCCTCAATTATTCCTCGGTCCACTGGTTCTCTATGGGGAGGAAGGGAGGGTCGATTAAATCATGATTATCGGGTAAGTATATTCAAAAATTTATTTTATTAATAAAAATAACATTTTTCAATATTAAACTTACCCGATAATCATGTAGCTGATTCACACCCAGGGGGGTGGGTGAAAACCAGTGTACAAGATTAAAGGATAGCTAAGTATCCCATATTTCATATAATCAGTTATCCACAATAACAATGAAATAATAAGTACCTGGTAAGGAAGTCGACTTGAACCGTTACTCTGCCTTTAATAAGATCGTCTTCCTTACTGAGCGCAGCGTTCCTCTTGGGAGGCTGAATCAACTCAAAGGTGCTAAAGTATACAGGGCTGCAACCCATACTAAAGGACCTCATCACAACCTTTAACCTTGGCGCTTCTCAAGAAAGAATTGACCACCCGCCAAATCAACAAGGATGTGGAAGGCTTCTTAGCCGACCGTACAACCCATAAAAAGTATTCAAGAGAAAGGTTAAAAAGTTATGGGATTATGGGAATGTAGTGGCTGAGCCCTCGCCTACTACTGCATTCGTTGCTACGAATGGACCCAGGGTGTAGCAGTACTCGTAAAGAGACTGGACATCTTTGAGATAGAATGATGCGAACACTGACTTGTTTCTCCAATAGGTTGCATCCATAACACTCTGCAGAGAACGGTTCTGTTTGAAGGCCACTGAAGTAGCCACAGCTCTCACTTCATGTGTCCTTACCTTCAGCAAAGCAAGGTCTTCTTCCTTCAGATGAGAATTTGCTTCTCTAATCAGAAGCCTGATGTAGTAAGAAACTGAGTTCTTAGACATTGGTAGAGAAGGCTTCTTGATAGCACACCATAAGGCTTCTGATTGTCCTCGTAATGGTTTTGACCTTCTTAGATAGTACTTAAGAGCTCTAACTGGGCAAAGTACTCTCTCCAGTTCGTACCCCACCATGTTGGACAGGCTTGGGATCTCGAACGACTTAGGCCAAGGACGGGAAGGAAGCTCGTTTTAGCCAAAAAACCGAGCTGCAAGGAACATGTAGCCGTTTCAGATGTGAAACCTATGTTCCTGCTGAAGGCGTGGATCTCACTTACTCTTTTACCTGTTGCTAAGCACACGAGGAAAAGAGTTTTTAATGTGAGGTCCTTAAAAGAGGCTGATTGGAGCGGTTCAAATCCTGATGACATTAGGAACCTTAGGACCACGTCTAGATTCCAGCCTGGAGTGGACAACCGACGTTCCTTTGAGGTCTCAAAAGACCTAAGGAGGTCCTGTAGATCTTTGTTGGAGGAAAGATCCAAGCCTCTGTGGCGGAAAACCGCTGCCAACAAACTTCTGTAACCCTTGATCGTAGGAGCTGATAGGGATCTTACGTTCCTTAGATGTAACAGGAAGTCAGCAATCTGGGTTACATTGGTACTGGTTGAGGAAAACTGCATTGGCCTTGCACCAGCTTCGGAAGACTTCCCATTAAGACTGATAGACTCTGAGAGTGGATGTCGTCCTTGCTCTGGCAATCGCTCTGGCTGCCTCCTTCGAAAAGCCTCTAGCTCTTGAGAGTCTTTCGATAGTCTGAAGGCAGTCAGACGAAGAGCGTGGAGGTTGGGTGTACCTTCTTTACGTGAGGTTGACGCAGAAGGTCCACTCTAGGAGGAAGAGTCCTGGGAACGTCGACCAGCCATTGCAGTACCTCAGTGAACCATTCTCTCGCGGGCCAGAGGGGAGCAACCAACGTCAGCCGTGTCCCTTTGTGAGAGGCGAACTTCTGAAGTACCCTGTTGACAATCTTGAACGGCGGGAATGCATACAGGTTGAGATGGGACCAATCCAGCAGAAAGGCATCCACGCGAACTGCTGCTGGGTCTGGAATCGGAGAACAATACAAGAGGAGCCTCTTGGTCATCGAGGTAGCGAATAGATCTATGGTTGGCTGACCCCACAGGGCCCAAAGTCTGCTGCAAACATTCTTGTGAAGGGTCCACTCTGTGGGGAAGACCTGACCCTTCCGGCTGAGGCGATCTGCCATGACATTCATATCGCCCTGAATGAGCCTCGTTACCAGCGTGAGCTTTCGATCTTTTGACCAAATGAGGAGGTCCCTTGCGATCTCGAACAACTTCCTCGAATGAGTCCCTCCCTGCTTGGAGATGTAAGCCAAGGCTGTGGTGTAGTCGGAGTTCACCTCCACCACCTTGTTAAGCTGGAGGGACTTGAAGTTTATCAAGGCCAAATGAACTGCCAACAACTCCTTGCAATAGATGTGAAGTGTCCTTTGCTCCTGATTCCATGTTCCCGAGCATTCCTGTCCGTCCAGTGTCGCACCCCAGCCCGTGTCCGATGCGTCCGAGAAGAGACGGTGGTCGGAGGTCTGAACAGCCAAAGGTAGACCTTCCTTGAGAAGAATGCTGTTCTTCCACCACGTTAGAGTAGACCTCATCTCTTCGGAAACAGGAACTGAGCCCGTCTCTAGCGTCATGTCCTTTATCCAGTGAGCAGCTAGATGATACTGAAGGGGGCGGAGGTGGAGTCTCCCTAACTCGATGAACAGGGCCAGCGATGAAAGTGTCCCTGTTAGACTCATCCACTGCCTGACTAAGCATCGGTTCCTTCTCAGCATGCTCTGGATGCATTCTAGGGCTTGGAAGATCCTTGGGGCCGACGGACAAGTCCGAAAAGCTCGACTCTGAAGATCCATACCCAAGGAGACAATGGTCTGGGATGGAACGAGCTGAGACTCCTCAAAATTGACCAGGAGGCCCAGTTCCTTGGTCAGATCCATAGTCCATTTGAAAATCTCCAGACAGCGACGACTTGAGGGAGCTCTTAAAAGCCAGTCGTCTGACGGAGCCAGACACAAGATCATGATACTGCTGCACAGTCTGTAAACTGTCAATCATGGGCAAGCGAGGAAGTACAGTGACAACCCGAATCTGTCTAGACTGTCTGGGTCGTACAGACAACTCCTTAACGGGTTGCTGAGGTTGCCGCACTGCGTCACAACAAGTCCCTTCTGTTGGTTGTTGAACGTCTTCCCCGTGACACATTGACTCCGTAAACAAAAAATCCTCTAACAAGGACTAAGCTTGGACTGCATGTCATGCAACACAGCTCAAGGTCTATGGGAGCAGGTGTGGTAACAGATGGGATTAGCGGCTGAAGTGTAACCATTACCTTCCCTGTAAGCATGTTATGCTTAAATAAAAGTCCATAAGAGGTTATGCAGCTAAAGGCTCCCTCCAAATGACAGAGTCCTCAAGGGAATATCAGAAGGAGGGAGAAAAGAACTTTCTCATCTACAGGGACCTTATCCTAGAAAAGCTAAGTTCTCTGAGTGAGGGTTCACTGGTGCAAAGCAGCAGACTAGAAGGCAACGTTATGAAACTGCTTGACAGTCTAGTGAGTTGGCAACAACCCAAGATGTGTTGAGAAGCATGCGGTAAGGTATGCAGAGCATGATGTATGCAGAGTATGCTGTATGCAGAGCATGCTGTATGTAGAGCATGTTGTATGCAGAGCATGCTGAATGCAGAGCATGCTGTATGCAGAGCATGTTGTATGCAGAGCATGCTGAATGCAGAGCATGCTGAATGCTGAGCATGTAGTAAGCAGAGCCTGCTGAAAGGAAAGCAGAGCGTGTGCATGGCGTTTAACATTTCACAGAAATTCCATGACCAGTGCTAGAGTGCTTTATGCATGCTTGCATGGGGTTTAAACCATGGTATGCTGAACAGCAGAGTCAGAACGAGCTGGAACAACAATAGTGTGGTTTCCTCTTCAAGACTCCGATGAGGGAACACCTGAGGCTCAGTCTGCAAAGGCTGAATAAAAGACAAGCAGAAGGAAGGCGCATGGGTGGAGGAGGCTGACTCCTAGCATGAGTGGTTGAACCCAAGGGTTGCGCTTGCTGAGCGGTTGGCGGAAGCGGAGTAGCAAGTTCCAGTTCCTGTGGTGTGAGCGGAGCGCGATGAGGAAGAGGCTGCGCAGAACAAGGTAAATGTCTCGCAAGCTGAGGCTCCTGAGGCGCAAGGCTAAGGTGTTGTGGTGCTTGCCTTATGGAGGGTTGAGCTCGCTGCAGCAAGAGCTGAGGAAACTGACTCATGGACGGGAGAGGTTGTTGTACCTCAACCGTTGCATCACTGGTGGAGCAGCAAGTGGAGGCGGAGGAAGAGAGGTATAATCCTCCTGATCCCAATGTAAAGGTTGCCTTAAGAAAGGCGGAGGCTGAACACCACAGGGAACAGCAAACTCAGCACGTGTCTCAACATCGTACGCCTGGCAGGTGGAACTGCTGGCAGGTGGTACTGCGATCAGGCGGAGCGAGTGTAGGTGGAGGGAGTGTAGGCGGAGGCGGAGGAGCAACACTCTCAGCCCGACACTCACGCATCAAGTCCGAAAGCTGTGCTTGCATGGACTGTAGTAGAGTCCACAACATCATACGCCTGGCAGATGGTACTGTGATCAGGCGGAGCGAGTGTAGGAGGAGGGAGTGTAGGCGGAGGCGGAGGAGTAACACTCTCAGCCCGACACTCACTCATCAAGTCCGAAAGCTGTGCTTGCATGGACTGTAGTAGAGTTCACAACATCGTACGCCTGGCAGAGGTGCTGCGACCAGGCGGAGCAGGTGCAGGCTGGGCGAGCACAGGCGGAGCAGGTGCAGGAACGGGGGCGAGCACAGGTGGAGCGAGAACAGGTGGTGCAACACTCTCAGCCCGACACTCACGCATCAAGACCGAAAGTTGTGACTGTATGGACTGCAGTAGAGTTAACTTGGGGTCGGCAGACACTAAGTTCTGCTGAGGTAAAGCCTTAACAGCAGAGATCTGTTGTGGCAGAACCTTACTCCTCTTAGGCGGAGTGTAAACAACTGATGACTGAGGAGAGTCAGAGCTAACCCAATGACTGCATTCGGGTTGTGAACTTTAACTTCGTACGTCTGGCATAGGTCTGGACTTAACGTTTAAGAAGTCTTGAGACCTGAGACCAGCGTTACTCTGCCTTTATTTTCTCCCCTAATCTCTTCTGCAGACGAGCAAAATAAGGGCTCAATCGTCTGCGGGTGGGAGTGACGGTCTCGGTAAGACACGCCCACAACCACCGAGAATACTTCTGTGCGCCGATCAAGGCCTGCTGAACCCTTATGCCCTTCGACATTACTTCTCCCCTGGGCTTGGGAGCTTGCAAGAGGTCCCGGACTGGGAGGACGACTGGCGCGCACAAAAGTACCCTCACGCACTAATCACTTATCACTTTGATTTCTGTTTGCACTTATTTCACTGAACTCGAAACTTTAAGTGGTTTGTACCTGAAATACGCAATTCTATCCTTTCTCAAAGTTAGTAATTGCGAAAACAGAATTACAATGTAACAGAAAAAACTAATGAAAGATAATTCAGTGGTTGGAAAGAGACTAAACACTAGATCACTCTAGAAACGTTTAGTTTCTTCCCCTAAAGAGACTAGGGAGAAGAGTAAAAAACGATAACGACGTTACTCGTACGCCTGGCAGGCTTGAATGAAACGTTTATCCTCTTTCTCCCTCCGTCTCTATCTCTCTCTCTCTCTCTCTCTCTCTCTCAACTTAGAACCTGAGAGAAGAGCCCAATCATATATATCGTTAAAACATATTATTGTTAAAGGAAAAAAACTGAAAAGTTCCTTTATTAGGATCAAAACCATTAAGTTAAGAAAGAATGAACAAAACGCTAGACACGGTTACTCTTACTGCAACGTGAAACCGTGAACATTCTTTCTCTATCGTAACGATAGAGTGCAAGTTGAACGTTCTGAACGTCAACAACTGCCGAGACAAAACAAAACGTTAGTTCAGCTTGAAAACAGTACGAGACTGTCAAAGAAAATCTTTCAAACTCTGTGGCGGAAATAGCATAATATGTTAACAGGTAAAACCGAAATGACGGGCTCAAAGTTTATTAACTTCGGTAAAAGACCGCCTACTATAGGAAGGTCGAATATAAACAAATATAAAAATTAATTTTAATGAGTTTATAATAAAAGGAAGTTAATCGAAGAGGCCTATAAGAGGCGGAGAGATATAAAATAAATCTATAACTTTTGTTAAGCAAAATTAAGAAAGAGAGTCTATACTCTCTTAGACACCAACACTTCCGTCTAAGGGAAGGGTCGGCCATTGAAAAGTGAACGAGAGTTCATACTCTCTCGTCACCAAAATAAATCAAATTAATTCCAAAAGCTAACTAAGCTAATATAGAAAGTTTCCAGTAAAGCGACAGCCGAAATCAAAGAGAAATACTTCACCAAAGTCGTGAAAATACTCCAAGAACATAAGCGTATCCCAGAACGTCTTGCCGGAAGCACGACAGAGGAATAATTGAGGAGGTGTCAACAAGAATTACTTGAGTACCTGGCCACAGGTGGCGCTGGTAAATACACCCCCTTCTAGTATTGTGATAGCTGGCGTATCCCTCCATAGAATTCTGTCGGGCAACGGAGTTGACAGCTACATGATTATCGGGTAAGTTTAATATTGAAAACATATTACCCAGGCACATGAAACTGGAGCATGAAATATTCTGCAAGGAGGAATGACTACAGGCATGTAATTTTACTTTAGATAAGTTTCTGGTAACTGTAAAGTAGATACTAATCATTATAAAGTAATCTGTGTACCAATTATAAAAAGATTGCACTACAACAGATAAATATTATTGTTCAGCTTACAGTCACAGCATATATGAAACCACCAGCTGTATGCACACCATAGACTAAAATTGATACTGTGCTTGGCTGTAAGGTGATTTTTAAAACATATTTTTGAGAAAAATATCTCCTACTTGATAGAAAATACCAACAGGGGGTTAGCATCCTGATTCTATCAAAGAAAGAAAAAAAAGTCTTCCTAAGTAGAGAGCAAGGATTCATTATAGGTAATTAGGATATTTATCCTATACAGCAAAGACAAGGATATTGTCGATAAAAAGGTAAAATATTCTGAAAAGCTGGAACTACAGAAGGTAGTCATGACCGGAGCACAGTGGAATCAAGTTATATTTGAGGAAGTGATAACAGAGCTGGGGCACAAAGAAATCCTTTAAAGAACTGACCTTTTGGCTTCTTCACGAACATCACACACACTTTTCCTGAGAATGGATTCCATCATTCTTGTCATGTCTTCACCCAGAAGGCCACTTTCTCCGTGACTCTTAAACTTAGGAACAGGACTGAAGAGGCCAATCTCTCCATCCTCGTTACGCAATGGGGAATGCAAATCCATAATTCGTGAAGGAAATACTACTTGAGAAATATCCCTGAAAGATAATCAGCAAATTAATATATGACAAAACTGGCTGCTGGTGTACTAAGAGAGATATTAAGTAACAAGGGATATACTACACTCTGCAGGGATTAAATATTAAGCAGAGTAACTAATCAAAGATATTACAAAACTTGGAAAAACTACAGTATAGTGAAATACTTTTACATTACAATACAAGCAAATCCTTAGTTCACTCATCTACAACAGAAACAAACTAAAATTTTACAAACTGTACTCACTTGGTCACTGATTTCCTTTTCAATGAGATATCTTCATAGACATACTCATCAGGAAGGTCCAACCCCTGACGTCTTTGAGATTTATTTCTGAAGGGTGTGAAAGGTGCATTCATGCCATAAAAAGATGTTCCTGCTTTTTGTTTATCCTCCATTATTTTCTCTAACATTCCTGCATGTGACTTGGGGCTAAACCTTGCCTGATGAATCTTGGCAGATAGTGGCTGTGGCTTGTTATACATAGTTCGAGCTGGCATTTGCTTTGCTGCATTACTTGATGTAATCTGAAAATTTTATTTACCTTGTCACATCTGCTAAATGTCTGAGAAATTAAAAAAGAAGCTTTTCTTATGACTAATTTTGCAACGCAAAAAGTAGCCCTTTATTGTCTTTTCCAAAATAAAGGAAACCGAAACTGCTACAAAACCTTATATGAGATGCAGAATATTTTACAAAGTTTGGACCAATGACCTAAGGGTACTAGCAAGATGCACAATAACATAGCTCTAAATATCAATTATTTTGGTTATTTAAAATGATTTTGTGATGTTTTCTATTCTTCTCTTATGCATATCATCCTATTACTATGTTTCCACATTGAACAATTAATTAACACAGCATCCAATGAGGGGAATCTTGCTTAAGTTGGGATTTGAGTGATGGCAATTCTAATGTCATCTTTTGCATTAACGTTACATCATAATGAAACCAAGATGCAGAGCCATTGTCAAGCACCAAAGAAAAAATATATAATAATAATAAAAATATCAATAAAATCTGTCATTTTTCTTTAGGGGTTACACCTATACAAGGAACAGTAAACCATTGCCATGTACCTTATCAATCACAATATGCACACTCTGAAGGACTATTCCTAAGCCCTTGGGCTTATAGCATCTTGCTTTTCCAACTAGGGTTGTAGATTGGCTAGTAATAATAATAATAATAATAATGAATATAAAGTAACAGCAGTACCAGAAACTAGTTTAATAATTTAAGTTATGTACAGGGAAACAGCCTTTTCATAGTGTCATAACTAATTTACAGCAAAGTATTTAATAAATCCAAATTCGTCACACTATCAATTAATTTAAGATGATTGAATTGCCCTCCACTCCAAAGATTTATTTCTATCAAATTTTTAATCTATGTTTTTTAAAATTCTACTATATACTGTATCCACGCTTAATTGAAGCTACAGTATCTTAAGGCTAAATTTATCTAAAAATATCACACTTTCAAACATAATTTGATTTTTCCTAACTATACAACCTGAGTCCTTTAATAGAAGTATGTTTTCAGCGAAACTGGAAACTCAGCTGTTAAAATTCATAAGTGTTGGTTGCTACTAGCGGGTGAGAGAGAAGACCCCCCCCACCTTCTGTCAGCTCACTGACTAGCCCCATTTATATTCACCTTGGAACTGCACGGTGGATGAAGCAAGATGCTCACTTAAAGGGCTTCCCTGTCACCTACCAGTAGCTACCTACAATTCGTTATAAATTTTAACAGCAGAGTTTCGAGCTTCGCTGAAATCATACACCTACTAAAGGATTCAAGTTTGTATTCAGGTAGGAACAAACAGTAATTATGATTCAATTTTCATGCTACCTAAAAAGTGTTGACATTATCGTGTCATTCGAGGGATTGAAAACTTACCTTCTTTGCAACATCTGGGAGATGAGTAAGGTAGCCATGAATGAGGGCTGATCGCACCCCCTGACGTTTCCTTTCCATGCCGTAGCCTCCACGAATGATGTCTTGAAGTAATGCAGCATCTTCAAACCTGAGCATAATCATGAAAATTATTTTTTTTCTATGAAAATGGTTGCCCCAAATTCATCCACCTGCCTAATCCACCAGCTTATTGTATACTACTGCAATTGTGATACATATATTCTATAAGAATAAGAATCTTAACCGAGATTCAACAGTATTTATTCATTCCTGTGTCCATAATCTTTACAACAACTGATCATTGGCCCACAAAACTTCATTGTCTCTGAAGATACTGTATTCCTAAGACAATCTTCTTACTGACAAAATGGTGGGAGAGTGAATAACAGTTCACTCATGACTGTAACTGCTTGACATTTTCTAATCTTGTTAGGGATATTTTCAACTCCCAACTCTAATTGGTTTATATTCTAAAGAACACCTTTCATCTTGTCAACCCTCGGTTAACCTCTCCCTGAAGGAATTCTGTCAGTCCTAAAAATTTCAAAGCCAAAAACAGTAAAAGAAAAATTGCTAATCTCAACAGATATCATCAAGCAACCCGAGAGTAGTAATAATCTATTATATATGAACTTCATAAAAGCCGAAATATTACCCAAACATGTAATTTTTCACTAAGAAAATATTACACAGCTTAAAAAATACTCAGGGGTGCAAAAAAAAGTAAAACATAATACTGAATGAAAGGATCAATCAATAAAAAATCCAAAAAAATGCACAAAAGCTTTTCAATCTTGACAATTATGATTTTAATGGAATATTTATATCCGCAGAACTAGGTAATATATATAGTACGTAATGGGGTTGTGATGAATCAAGCAAAATCTACAATTCCTAAAAATGACTAAACTTCACATGCTTGTATAAATTTA
This sequence comes from Palaemon carinicauda, assembly GCF_036898095.1. Taxonomy (NCBI): domain Eukaryota; kingdom Metazoa; phylum Arthropoda; class Malacostraca; order Decapoda; family Palaemonidae; genus Palaemon; species Palaemon carinicauda. The sequence continues at coordinate 95,534,913 of NC_090744.1, forward strand.
ACCAATGTACTGTACTGTATATATATATATATATATATATATATATATATATATATATATATATATATATATATTTAGGTTAGTCAAATTGCAAATGGAAAACTTGCCTCGACCGCTGAAGATAATACACCAATAAATAATCATGTGCTGCCTTGTTGGGGGATGTCTGAAGGTACGTCACCAAAGTTTCTTCCTCCATTGGAGATAACGGCAAATGTATAACGTTCTCCAGTTTTCCTAGTTGTTCACAGCCTTCAAAGACAAAATAAAAAAAAATAAAATATGATCAGTTGGAATCATGTTCATTTACAAGAGTACCTCAAATTCAGAATTTACAAAATTTGTCTTGTTCTTTTCTTAATATGAGTTTCATGTGGCCTCTTTCTCTAGTCATTTTGTAGGTCTTCTCTAACTACCTACAATAAAATTTATCATAATTAATTTTGTTACGCTATGAGTCTTGATTATGAATTGTGGCTTGATGTTCATGGGATGTTAACCATGGAATTTAATCTAGTAAAGGTATTACAATATTACAAATATAGGTTTGCCTTTAACTCATTTCTATAACAAATTCACCTCTTAACCAGAGGGTCAGTAAACATACACCTGACTTTTTATCCGCAGACAAAACAACAGCCCAGACCAAATTCAAAACCGTCATCGTCATTGGGTTTAATTTTATCCCTAAAAAAACATGCAATAATAAAAATTGTTTCATGGTTCGTTAATACCCTCAACTTCTCCTAGGTTATAACAGTAGACTATTTCTCACATACAAAAATAAATTTTTTCCAAGTTTAGAACAATTCATTTACATTAATAAAAGACTAATAAAAAATCATCCAAAATTTATCATTAGACATATTATTACCTATGAAGAAATGGTTCAGCAAATCTTCGGCATTATCCTTCAGGCGATGCTGGCGTTGAAAGTGGAAGGCTTCCCTTATGAGTCCATTAGCCAAGAGTAGAGTTAGATGAAGTCTTATATCATCCATGTTCACACGAGGGGGCTGGCGAATCTGATTGTATGTTAGGGCACGAGTGTGTTCTCCCTGGAAGTAAAGAAACATTATATCATATGCAATTACCTATACTTAAATAAGAAATGACTTAATAACAATGTAAAAATATACAGGACGACTATATGTAAATAATTTCTTTTGCATATATTTTCTATAGTACTTAACAAGCAAGATATTTAGTTTCGTAATGTGACTCAATTGTATAGTTAAACGTAAAATAAATGTAATTCAGTTTAATTTGAGGCCTTTCCAAAATTAATATGATAAATTTTTAGATACACAACACATCAAGCATTTCCTAAAGTGATGTCATTTCTCCAATATTTTACCATTTGTTGAATCACATTATAACCCATTTTACTTGTGATGCCAGTTTATATATTCAAATCACACAGCCTTTCATAATTCAGAAATGGCACTTCAACTGTGCATAGTTGGATACTTAACTGACAGATATGTATGAAAGTAAAATTCTGGAGCACAACGAAAGGCAATGGAGGTCAACATTTCAATTCTCTATATATCCAGGACTAACACTAATTAGCATCAATTTCCATTTACCATATAAATACAAATAGTTTGGGAAGACCCTATTATTCTCAAAATGTGACTGACTGGTCTCCCTTACAATTATTTTCAATAACTAGGAGGGTAAGGCGATTTTTTTAAATACATCCTCAGTAATAACAACAAGACTGCATTTCAAAATTATTTCATAAACCTATGAAAAAAAAATTATGATAAAATATTCAAGGGTATGTTTATCTAGACATTTCAAGTATTAAAATACTTGCTCCTAATCTTTAATCTTGCTGCTACTTCCTTTGCACAATGGTGAACAAGCTTGCAAAGTCGATTGACTTTATTATTACTATTTCTCAATTAAAATGAGAATTTCCTCCATCTTTTCATATTCCTATAGCCCATGTGATTAATTAAAACTGAATAAATTGATAGTGAAAGCTAATATTCATAAACTTGACTCCTAAATGATTATCCATCTCATGCAAAACTTACCTGGTACAGAAACGCTTTAACTATCCTTTGATGCTGCAGTGGTGTAATATCCCTGGTATTGACTAGAGGATCCAGAAGAACATTCAAGCCTTCCTAAGATTCGAACAAAAAAAAAAAAATTGAAATTACTTTTATAGTTGAACAGGCTAAAAAATAAATAGTATAATAGAATTTCAACAATATATGATTAAGATGACAAATTTAAAAGTAATTTGTATTTTTCCCTAATAAAAACCTTTAGCTATTTATAGGGATTATCATTTCAGCTTAGCCAAAAGGATAATCCCTATAAATAGTGTAAGGTTTGTTAGTGCAGGAACAACTAAGATACTGTATAATTAATCCTTCACAAGTTCTAACACCAAATGTACATTCTATCTCCTTGAGAAATAAACACCAACAAGGAATAAAGCTTGGTTTCTTGGGCTTGGAAAAAGAAAACCATACTAAACAAAATCTGAATAAGCCTCATCCCCAACCAAGTCAAGAGTACTAAATGCCAAACTTTACGAGTGGCAGGATTTGAGACTAAAAAAAAAAAGGGGGCGGGGCCTTTTCGCCAATCTCCATTTAAAACTTTGCTTATTTAGGACTGAAAACTCAAAGAAAGTGCATAAAAAGCTTCTCAGTATGTTTCCAGACCTCTGAGTTTAATGATTATTAACTTCAGCCATTTGCAGCTTTTTATTCTTAAAAAAAATTGAGTCATTTACCTGAAAATCCTTATGGTCAAGTAACCAAAAAGCTTGAGTTAACTTGATATGTGAAGGTGACAGCGAAAAACTGGATGGGTACTTCACTAATTCCTCAACAACCCTTACATACCTGTAAAATAAGACGTGAATTCATTCACCAAGTAGAAAAGATGCAAACAACTACACATAATACCATTTGTCTATCAAAATAATACTCTTACAAACTGATAATGTCAATATGTAAATACAGAGCAATATGCTTGATACTTTACATTCAACCACTGAAAGCTTATAGTTTGTATAGGCTAGTAAAATATACAAGCAGAATTACTTAATTACAGATTTTTCAGAGCCTTATGTATCAACACTTTCTGTCAATTCAACCTTAATATTAAACTATTCCAGCTAGGCCTATGTCTTTTTCAAATTGTACAAACATATGAAGTGGAAACTTTAAAAACATATCCCAAGTTTCACAGACCAAATACCAAAAACTCACCCATCTGACAACAATGAGGCCAAGTCCAGGAAGAGGTACTGCACTATTCGATGTTTGGTGGTCGTCGAAACATTGGGGAGGAGGAAGATGTCCAGGAGAGCATGTAAAGAGGGTGGAGGATAGGCGCCTTCGATGTAGCTGCCACTTTCAGCCTCATCTTCGTCCTCCCTCACCCAAGTTTTGTTGATATGCCCACCTGCACCACCAACTGCATCCTCTAAAAGTCCATCAATCAACAGTATTTCATTACCTTTAAGGGTCGAACTAAGATTCTTGATTTCCAAACGCCTGAAAGATAAGCAAAGTAATTAAATAGCAACTTACAAAATATCAAAGTAGTCTACCCTGAAAGGAGTAAATTTATTCTTTTAGCACAAATATAATTCTTCATGCACACAATTGTTAAGTTAACCATTCTGATGGAAGAATTAAATTCCTATGGGGTATAAAACTACCGATACTACACAGCTTTCATTTATAATCCTACATCCAAAGGCATGAGCTTTCTTATATTTTGAAAAAAAAAGACAGTAGCTAAAAGCAAGAGCTCATGCACACAACAATACAACCTGCCACCCAACCTTCACTGACCACAAGTACTTAAAGGTTTTCCTTACGACCTGTGCTCGCTACTCAGCAGGTTGTGCAGTGTACAAAGCTCCCTTATAGGACGAGAAATATCTTCTAAGATAGCAGTCGCAACATTACTGTATTATTATTATGATTATTATTACCATTACCAGTTGAGAGTTAATGTGGGTAAGAGTAAGGTTATGAGATATACAAAAATGACCATGAATGGGAGGTATATCACTTGTTGTTTGCGGATGATATTGTACTGGTTGCAGACGCGGAAGAAAAGCTTGGCCGATTAGTGACAGAATTTGGAAGTGTGTGAGAGAAGGAAATTAAAGAGTTAATATGGGTAAGAGTTAGGTTATAAGATATATGAGAAGGGAAAGTGGTGTGAGATTGAATGTAATGTTGAATGGAGTTACTTTTGGAGGTGGATCAGTTCAAGTACTTGGGGTCTGTTGTTGCAGCAAATGGTGGAGTGGAAGCAGATGTACGTGAGAGAGTGAATGAAAGTTGCAAAGTGTTGGGGGCAGTGAAGGGAGTGGTAAAGAATAGAGGGTTGGGCATGAATGTATAGAGAGTTCTGTATGAGAAAGCGATTGTATGGATCGGAGTTTTGGGGAATGAAAGTGACGAAGAGACAGAAATTGAATGTGTTTGAGAAGAGTCTGAGGAGTATGGCTGGTGTATCTCCAGTAGATAGGGTTAGGAACGATGTAGTGAGGGTGAGAACAGGTGTAAGAAATGAGTTAGCAGCTAGAGTGGATATGAATATGTTGAGGTGGTTTGGCAATGTTGAGAGAATGGAAAATGGCTGTCTGCCAAAGAAGGTGAAGAATGCAAGAGTTTATGGGAGTTGTACAAGAGGAAGCCAAGGTTTGGGTGGATGGATGGAGTGAAGAAAGCTCTGGGTGATAGGAGGATAGATGTGAGAGAGGCAAGAGAGCGTGCTAGAAATAGGAATGAATGGCGAGCAATTGTGACGCAGTTCCGGTAGGCCCTGCTGCTTCCTCCGGTCGCCTTGGATGACTGCGGAGGTAGCAGCAGTAGGGGATTCAGCATTATAAAGCTTCATCTGTGGTGGATAACGGGGGAGGGTGGACTGTAGCACCCTAGCAGTACTAGACAAACTCAGTTGAGTTCCTTGTCAGGCTGGGAGGAATGTAGAGCGGAAAGGTCCCATTTTTTTCATTTGTTTGATGTCGGCTACCCGCAAAAATTGGGGGAAGTGCCTTGGTATATGTATGTATGTATGTATTATTTTCATTATTATTACTAGCTAAGCTACAACCCTAGTTAGAAAAAGAGGATGCTATAAGCCAAAGGGCTCCAACGAGGAAAAATAGCCCAGTGAGGAATGGAATTACGGAAATAAATTAACTACATGAGAAGTAATGAACAATTAAATAATCTTAAGAAAAGTAACATTGAAACATCTTTAACATATAAATTATAAAAAAAGACATGTCAACCTGTTTAACTTAAAAACATTTGCTGCAAGTTAGAACTTTTGAAGTTCTACAGATATAACTACCTAATTAGCAAGATCATTCCACAACATGGTCACAGCTGGAATAAAACTTCTAGAATACTGTGTAGTATTGAGCCTCATGATGGAGAAGTCATTACTATTAGAATTAACTACATGCATAGTACTACGAAATGGATGGTACTGTCCGGGAAGATCTGAATGTAAAGGATGGTCAGAATTAAGAAAAATCTTGTGCAACATGTATAACAAACTAATTGAACAATGGCACAAGATTAACATCTAGATTAGGAATAAGAAATTTAATACACCATAAAGTTCCTTACTAAAAAATTAAAATGAGAATCAGCAGCTGAAGACCAAACAGGAAAACAATACTTGAAACAAGGTCATCATCATCCAGGTAGAATGAAAGTTATAAAACTTCCAAATAGATTGATCACCAAAAATCTTATAAGGATTTCTCAATGAAACAATTCTTTGTGCAATTGAAGACGACACAGGCTTAGTTTGTTTCTCAAAATGTTATTTTCATTAGTAAAATAAATTTTTGAATATACTTACCCGATGATCATGTAGCTGTCAACTCTGTTGCCCGACAGAAATCTACGGTCGGGATACGCCAGCGATCGCTATACAGGTGGGGGTGTACACAACAGCGCCATCTGTGAGCAGGTACTCAAGTACTTCTTGTCAACAAGAACTCAATTTTCTCCTCGGTCCACTGGTTCTCTATGGGGAGGAAGGGCGGGTCCTTAAATTCATGATCATCGGGTAAGTATATTCAAAAATTTATTTTACTAATGAAAATAACATTTTTCAATATTAATCTTACCCGATGATCATGTAGCGGATTCACACCCAGGGTGGTGGGTGGAGACCAGCATACATGTTAACAAAGAAGCTAAGTATCCCGTATCTTATTTTAGCCGTTATTCAAAATAACAAACATAAAATAAATAAGTACCTGGTAAGGAAGTCGACTTGAACCATTACTCTGCCTTTTTAAGTACGTCTTCCTTACTGAGCCTAGCGATCCTCTTAGGATGCTGAGCGACTCCTAGGTGCTGAAGTATTAAGGGCTGCAACCCATACTAAAGGACCTCATCACAACCTCTAATCTAGGCGCTTCTCAAGAAAGAATTTGACCACCCGCCAAATCAACCAGGATGCGGAAGGCTTCTTAGCCTTCCGGACAACCCAGAAATATTTCAAGAGAAAGATTAAAAAGGTTCTGGAATTAGGGAATTGTAGTGGTGGAGCCCCCACCACTACTGCACTCGTTGCTACGAATGGTCCCAGAGTGTAGCAGTTCTCGTAAAGAGACTGGACATTCTTAAGATAAAAGACGCGAACACTGATTAGCTTTTCCAAAAGGTTGCGTCAAAAATATTTTGCAGAGATCTATTTTATTAAAAGGTCACGGAAGTTGTGATAGCTCTAACTTCGTGTGTCCTTACCTTCAGCCAAGCTTGGTCTTCCTCATTCAGAAGGGAATGAGCTTCTCGTATTAACAGTCTGAAAATAATAGGATAAAGAATTCTCTGACATAGGCAAAGATGAATTCTTAACTGAACACCATATAGCTTCAGACGGGCCTCATAAAGGTTTTTAAAAAAGAACTTAAGAGCTCTACAGGACATAATACTCTTTCTAGTTCCTTTCCAACCATATCGATAAGTTTGGAATAACGAACGATATTGGTCAAGGCCGAGAAGGCAGCTCGTGTTTGGCTAGAAAACCAAGATGTAGAACATGTAGCCGTTTCGGATGAAAATCCGATGTTCTTGCTGAAGGCATGAATCTCACTGACTCTTTTAGCTGGTAAAGCATATCAGGAAAAGAGTCTTAAAGGTGAGATCTTTCAGGGAGGCTGATTGAAGTGGTTCGAACCTGTCTAACATAAGGAATCTTAGAACCACGTCTAAATTCCAACCAGGTGTAACCAAACGACGCTCCTTCGTGGTCTCAAAAGACTTAAGGAGGTCCTGTAGATCTTTATTGTTAAAAAGATCTAAGCCTCTGTGACGGAAGACTGATGCCAACAAGCTTCTGTAACCCTTGAAAGTGGGAGCTGAAAGAGATCGCTCTTTTCTCAGATATAAGAGGAAGTCAGCTATTTGAGTTACAGAGGTACTGGTCGAGGATACGGATACTGACTTGCACCAGTTTAGGAAGATTCCCCACTTCGATTGGTAGACTCTAAGGGTGGATGTTCTCCTTGCTCTAACAATCGCTCTGGTTGCCTCCTTCGAAAAACCTCTAGTTCTCGAGAGTCTTTCGATACTCTGAAGGCAGTGAGACGAAGAGCGTGGAGGCCTTGGAGTACCTTCTTACGCGTGGCAGACGTAGCAGGTCCACCCTTAGGGGAAGAGTTCTGGGAACGTCTACTAGCCATCGAAGTACCTCGGTAAGTTATTCTCTCGCGGGCCAGAGGGAAGCAACTAGTGTCAACTTTGTCCCAACGTGAGAGGCGAACTTCTGCAGTACCTTGTTGACAAACTAGAACGGAGGGAATGCATATAGATCTAGATGAGACTAATCTAGTAGAAAGGCATCTAAAAGAACCACTGCTGGGTCTGTTGAGAGCCTCTTGGACATCGAGGTTGCGAAGAGATCTATGGTTGGATGGCCCCAAGTGACCCAAAGTCTCTTGCATACATCTCTGTGGAGGGTCCAATATGTTGGAATTATTGTCCCTTCCTACTGAGACAAACTGCTAAGACATTCAAGTTGCCTTGGAAGAAATTTGTTACTAATGAAAAGTCAAGACCTGTTGAACAGGAGAGGAGGTCACTAGCGAACTCGCACCATGTCAGAGAGTAGGTCCCTCCTTGCTAGGAGATGAACATCAAAGCAGGGAGTTGTCCGTGTTGACCTCCATTACTTTGTCTTGAAGGAGAGACCTGAAGCTTTTCCAGGTCAGACTTACTGCCAGAAGCTTCTTGCAGTTAAAATGCATTGTCCTTTGACGCGAGTTCCATAATCCCGAGCATTCCCTACCGCCTAAGGTCGCACCCCAGCCTACGTCCGATGCGTCTGAGAAGAGAACGTGGTTGGGAGTCTGAACAGTCAGGGGAAGACCCTATAAAAGGTTGATAAAGTCCTTTCCTCAGGTTAGACCAGACTTATCTTCCGGAAACCGGGATCGAGACCGCTTGTAGCGTCTTGTCCTTTTCCAGTGAAGAGCTAGATGAAACCGAAGAGGACGGAGGTGTAGTCTTCCAAGTGACACCCAATGCACCACGGATGACAGTGTCCTAACCAGACTCATCCACAGCCTGACAGGGCTGTATTCCTTCTTCAGCATCTTCTGGATGGATAGCAGGGCTGGGGATTGATCTTCTCGTTCAGCCATGTCCTCATCAGAGGGTTCCTCATCCGAAACTGATGAGGAAACGGCAACGGAGTGGGCAACGTCTGACTCGCTGAATCCGGTCGCACTGGTGGATGCGTGACGGAGCCAAACACAAGATCATGGTACTGCTGCACAGTCTGTGAACTGTCAACCATGGGGAAGCGAGGAAGTACAGCGACAACCCGAAACTGTCTAGACTGTCTGGGTAGTACAGACAACTCCTTATCGGGTTGCTGAGGTTGCCGCACTGCGTCACAACAAGTCACCTCTGCTGGTTGTTGAACGTCTTCCCAGTGACACACTGACTCCGTAAAAAATCCTCTATCAAGGACTAAGCTTGGACTGCATGTCTTGCAACAAAGCCCAAGGTCTATGGGAGCAGGTGTGGCAATAGACGGGGTTAGCGACTGAAGCGGAACCATTTACCCTCCCTGGAAGCATGTTATGCTTAAATAAAAGTCCATAGGAGGCTAAGCAGCTTAAGGCTCCTCTCCAAATGACAGAGTCCTCAAGGGAATATCAGAAGGAGGGAGAACAGCACTTTCTCATCTACAGGAACCATATCCGAGAAAAGCTAGGTTCTCTCAGTGAGGGTTTCACTGGTGCAAAAGCAGCAGACCAGAAGGCAACGTTATGAAACTGCTTGACAGCCTGTGAACTGTCAAAAACTGAACTGTCAACCACAACAGGAGCGTGAGGACATACAGCACTGGTGTATAAGTAGCAGACCAGAAGGCAACGTCATGTAACTGTATGACAGTTTGTGAGTTGGCAACAACCAAAGTTGTGTGGGGAAGCCTCAACTCCTGACTGACTAGTTTGCTCCTGGCGAGTGGCGGTAACCACAGTGTGTTGCGGAGGCTGACACACCGTGTCAAAACACGGCAGCTTGTGGTAGCTCACGCACGGCAACGGAGTGCTCTGTGTGTGGGAGTCATCATACATCTGGCAGGGTTGACTTGTGCATGGGTGGAGGAGCTCTCACAACAAGAGTGTGAGAGCAGGAAGCCATGCCGGGCGCACAACCGTGGGAGGTGTAGGCCCACGGGTGCATCGTCAACCTTCTCCGCAGTCGGAGTGTGGGAGCTGGCAACAACAAAAGCAGAGTGCTGGAGCGTGGGAGGGGCTGCGGTGGGTTGAGGAGCATGCGGTATGGTATGCGGAGCATGCTGTAAGGTATGTGGCTCATGCTGCATGGTATGCGGAGCATGCTGTAAGGTATGCAGAGCATGCTGCATGGTATGCGGAGCATGCTGTAAGGTATGCAGAGCATGCTGCATGGGCTGCGGAGAATGCCGCATAGTGCTGGAACCCGGCAGCTCTACAGAACCTTCCCACTGCTGATGCGGTAGCTCACGCATGTTAGCAGATGGTGCAGCAAGAACATGCGTCTGGCAGGGTGGACTGCGCATCGGTGGTGGAGCTCTCACAGGTGGAGGGTGGGAGCAGGCAGCCGCAGTATCTGCTGAGCGCACAACCTCGGCGGGTTGTAGGTTAACAGGTGCATTGTCAACCTTCCAGCATGATACTCCTGCATGAAGGAGCAAGCTGAGACTGTATAGTCTGCAGCATGGACCACTAGGGTCTATGAAAGACAACAACAAACGGAGCTACTGTCCGTTGTGACTGAGGGTCTAAAACCGCTGGTGCGGCAACAGACGGAGTTACTGCCTGTTGCGGTACCACCTTGCCTCTCTTGGGAGGTGTGCAGTTGTCGTACTGCAGCAAGTCCGAACTGACCCAGTGGCTACACCTAGGCCGTTGGACTTGCGCGGAAGGGACCGACTTGCACTTAAAAGCTGCAAGATTTGGTCCATGGTTTCTGCGAGAAACCTCTTCCGCAGACGAGGAATAAATGGGCTCTCTCGTCTTTGTGTGGGTGGGGTGATCACGTCGGCAACGTGTGTAGATACACCCGAAACCACGGAGGGAAACGTCTGTTCGTTGATCAAGGCCTGTGGAACCCATAAGTCCTTCGACATTACTTCTCCCCTGGGCTTGGGAGCTTGTAAGAGGTATCGGACTAGGTGAACAACTGGCACGAACAGACGAACCCTCGAACGCAACACTGTAACACTTTGCGCATATCACTTTATCACTTTTGATTTTCTGTTTGCACTTATTTCACTGAACTCGAAACTTTAAGTGGTTTGTACCTGAAACACGCAATCCTATCCTTCATTAAAAGGTAGTAATTGCGAAAACAGTATTACAATGTAACAGAAAAACATAATGAAAGATAAAGAATTCAGTGGCTGGAAAAGAGACTAAACACTAGATCAAATAAACTACGTTTAAAATCTCTCACCGCATAAAGTCTGGGAACAAGAATAAAACTCTAGAAACGTTTTACCTTCTTCCCCTATAGCGACTAGGGAGAAGAGCAAAAAACGAGAACAACGTTACCCGCTTGAACGAAACGTTTATCCTCCTCTCTCTCCCTCCGTCTCTATCTCTCTTTCTCTCTCTCTTGACTTAGAACCTGAGAGATGAGCCCAATTATATATATCGTTAAAACATATTATTTGTTAAAGGAAAAAAACTGAAAGGTTTCCCAAATAAAAAGTTCCTTTATTAGAATTAAAACCATTTAAGCTAAGAAAGAATGAACGAAACGCTAGAATCGGTTTACTCTTACTGCAACGTGAAACCGTGAAATACTCTCTCTCTATCGTAACGATAGAGCGCAAGTTGAACGTTCTGAACGTCAACAACTGCGGAGACTAAACAAAACGTTAGTTCAACTTTGAAAACAGTACGAGACTATCAAAGAAATTCTTCCAAAAACATTAAAATTAAAATAGCATAAATTCTTAACAGGAAAAACGATATGACGGGCTCAATGTTAATTAACTTCGGTTCCAAGTAAGGACCGCCTACTATTAGGAAAGGTCGCATAAAAACAAACATAAAAATTAATTTTTATAAGTTTATAATAAATGGAAGTTAATCGAAGAGGCCTATAAATGGCGGAGAGATATAAAATAAATCTATAACTTTGTTAAGCAAAATTACCAAAAACCTAAACACACTTCCGTCTAAGGGAAGGGTCGGCCATTTAAAAGTGAAAGAGAGTCCATACTCTCTTCGTCACCATAATTAAATCAAATTAATTCCAAAAGCTTTCTAAGCTAATGATAAAGCTTCCTGAATAGCGAAGGCTAAACTCTAGAGCAAATACATCACCAAATCGTGAACAATAACTCCAGAATCAACAACGTATCCAAGTAGGTCTAGCCGGTGGCACGACAGAGGAAAAATTGAGTTCTTGTTGACAAGAAGTACTTGAGTACCTGCTCACAGATGGCGCTGTTGTGTACACCCCCACCTGTATAGCGATCGCTGGCGTATCCCGACCGTAGATTTCTGTCGGGCAACAGAGTTGACAGCTACATGATCATCGGGTAAGATTAATATTGAAAAAGTAAATTTGCTGTCAAGAATCATACCTAAAATTCTAAGTCATACATAGTTAAAGAAACATTTTTAATGTTGAGATCCAGATGTTGAGTAGCCACTATCCTTGACCTACTTACAATCATACTTTGAGTTTTGTTAGGATTCAACTTCATGCCTCATAATTTACACTATGGACTAATTTTAGCTAGATCTCTATTAAGGGATTCAGCACCTCAAGATCTACATTCAAGAGATGGAACTGATGCAAACATAGTAGCATCTTCTGCACATGCAACGAGCTTGTTTTCTAGGCCAAACCGCATGTCATGTGTAAATAGTATGAAAAGTAATGGCCCAAGAACACTACCCTGAGGAACACCAGATATCACATTCCTATTCTCACTATTGTGCCCATAGTTAAGGATGAGAGTGAAAATGCCAGTCCTTTTTTCCTCTTTCAGGAATTCCCCTTCCATGGGGCAAAGTGGGTGAACTGTTATGTTGCTAGAATGGACCTTGGTGCAAGTAAGTTACCATACCGAGCACTATTCTACGGAGTCTAAACATTTCCACCATTACTTCCAGAAATTCTGTTGGTAAAACTAAGTCATTTGCTAAAGACAATTACTCATGGAACAATATCAGCACTTTTTTCTAACTTCCCTCCTTACTATGACAATCATCGAGGTCTCACACTGATCCCTTTCTCTAGCATGATGTCAATAAGATCCAAAATATATAAAAAAAAGCAAAGAAGAAGCCCTAGCATTAGTTCTATAATGAAAAGATTGAAGAATAAGTCTTGTCTAACTGTAAACACTGTAACAGGGAAAATCTGGAGGATGAACATTTTGATGCAATGCACAGAAACATTTATCGCCATCCAACCTGTTATTGTATATTCGATGGAGAAGCTCAGCTGGAAAAGGAACGTGGTGAAATTCTTCTACATCCTCTACAGCATTATCGTGAGAAAGGAGGCCACAGTGATAGAACCATAGGACGACGTTTATATGGAGCATAAGAAGTTCTACTACTTGGACTCGACTTTCAAGTTCCCCAGCACCTAGAATAGAAAAGTAAAATATGATAAAATACAGTAAAGAAAACATGAAAGAATATAAATAAAATCTATTAACTGAATCCATTTCTTTCAAATAACTTAACATGACAATACCAATTCAAGTCACCTCTAAGTGAAGATTACATAGAAAAGCTAATATTCAATAAAAGATTTTCAGTATCAGAACCCTTATGAAAATGGTACAACAAAGCCACAAATTTTCCTTTCAAACAGCTAACTCAAGAATTTGTTCTAATGTGAAAAGGGATCCTTGATGCAAAGTAAAACTGTAGTACAGTCATTGGCCTTTAGAGAAAGAGCCTTGAAGAACATGAACTAAACCTAAAAAAGGAAGCTACACTGAAGAAAAGCTCCACAATGTCTAGTTAAAGGAAAAAGTTATTTTCACGAAAGCGTTACCTTGTAATGTTATCAGGTTTGTTTGGGCACAATCCCGTATGGCGGTGATGACAGTTGTCAAAGATGATAGACTAGTTAAATTCTGATGTAATGCTAGAATACTTGAGGAACTCATCACTCCAGAGTCTATATCAAACATAGGCATACCTGAAATTCAAGATACTGATTAGCAAAAAAAACCAATGCAAGTACTAAACTAAAATTTTACATAACAATACTAACATCTAATATATATCACAATAAATCTAACATTACTATAACTTACACAAACTGTCATTTGCCGATTTCAAGGAGCAAACACGCGACCATGACCACTCCAGCAAGGATGGCAATGAACATCCCAAATTTGTGAATCTCCCTTCTGCAAATTCATTGACACACTGCAACAAAAATGACACCAGCTGCTCATCCAAAGCCACCGTAAGAAGAGCTTCTCGTTCCAACATCTGTAATTAAAAAACAAAATATAAAGCACTAGTTTTATAACCATAACTAATTTCACCAGCCCACTGGGATAAGATTCTCAGCTAAACACATTTAATTTAAACATTATTGCAATTGTCATTATATTCATGTTTGTAATAAATTGAAAGGCCATTTTCTCAAGCTAGAAAACCAAGTAATTCATTCCTCACCATTGACGACCCTGAACTTGGTGGAGAATCGTGGGCTATTAGACCCGAAAACAGACACATGGAATACGCTGCTTCTGGGTTAACAATTGCAGACGGCCCACAACTTGTGAGATAGTTCAACGCTGCCTGTTGAGCACTCTGACACTGATACTCCATCAAACCTTCATTTGTTAGCACATAGCAGTCTGCAATGAGTAAACAAAAGATAACCATTACTATTAAGAAAAGGAAAACATAAGTCTTGCAAAGTTAAGCACCCTATTTAGTTCATAACATTTGATTTATCAATCATCTTCGGGGCAATGAGATACAAGGTATATGATTACTTGGGCTAATTAGTACGCCTGGAATGAATTAGAATGACTAGTTTCTTATAACATTTCAACCACCTGATTACTTGGGCTAATTAGTATGCCGGGAATGAATTAAAAGGATGAGTTTCTTATACCATTTCAACCACCTCAGTAAGTTTAATATTAATTTGTATCTATTCATGGATTAGTTTCAGTCCTACCAACCACCTGTATAGGAGCCATTTAGATTCTCCCTTTAACATCCTACTAAGCTGAGGTGGGATTTTCTCCCTACAACCCTTTCATCTCACAGAGCAATACAGTCCCACCTAACCTCAAGTGGGGCTATTGGAAGAACTTGCATAAAGATACAAATCATGTTCTAAACTACATCATAACCAGACAGGACCTAAGCTTCCACTTGCATAAGGGATTATATCTCCTATTCTTCCTTCAACTAGTTTATTATGTAGTTGTCATATCACATTTCCCCTAATCAGAAAAAAAAGTTATTAAACATATTTCTACTTAAAGCAGCCTGGGGTGGGAGTGGGAGAGGGAGATGGGAAGAAAATTGAAAATCCCACATTTACATATATACCTTGATAAAACTATTAACTGACATACACTTCTCAACTGATTATCCCTTAATATAGAATTGTGAAAAAATCAATATTCCTGACCTGTATTCATGTTCTCACTTATAAAATTTATAAAAGAAAATAAGTCTGGGTACACACACATTTATGATATAAACAGTAAAAAATATTCATAAAAATGGCAGCAACTCTTACCATATGAAAGAGAAGCAGGAAACCAATCATTTTCAGTACAAGAATGAGACATATGGCGTGCCCAAGACGCAGGTTTAGGAGCAGCGCCTAAAACCACCTCTGACAAGCTTCCATCCGTACTACAGCCAGGAACACGATCCAGCATGTGAAAACTCATGAAAGGGCACAGGTGGTTTTCTAGTAGTTTCAGGTTTGATGGCATCTGAGCCTGGGAGGAAAAATGAGAGAAAACAATTTTTATTTGTATATAATCCCTTAAAAAAATTTCCATAAAAATATCAAAAATTTTAAGTAATTTTTATTTTTCCTAACATACTTACCGAGAACTACTTTCTTAGGAGTTACCTGTAATCTCCTTTCTACCGACCAGAGTTTTGTGTAGTATACCCTAAAACCCGTTTTCTATGGAGGGCTATCTCGGGCGTAAGAGAACGTGCCCCGAGGGTAGCTTTTGCGCTAGGTCGAGGTCCGCCTGGGTCGTGAATGTCAGTAAGTTCTTCGGATGTTGCACAATTCTCGCAAGGGCAGAGAGGCACTCGGGGAAGGTAGGGAGGGCCATTACCCGAAAGTAGTTCTCGGTAAGTATGTTAGGAAAAATAAAAATTACTTAAAATTTTTTATTTGTTCCAACACGAATACTTACCTCGAACTACTTTCTTAGGAGACTTACACTTTAGGAGGTGGGAGTGCCTTTCTGACCTTCAGACCCAGTAAGCGGAAGCCAAGAGGCCTAGGTATAAACAAAACATACTAGGAAAACGGACGATAGGGTAACTACACAAAGAGCTCACATTAGTGTCTAAGTACTCACCCTTTGAAAAACTTCTTCTGATGTTGAATCCAGTAACGCAGTTGCGGAGAACGTGTTATCCAATGGTTACAAGAGGATTATCTCCGATAAGGATAGGGAAAAACAGGGAATAGGGTGAAAGGGAACGAACCTGTGTCTCCCGGTTTGCTATCCACGATTGAGCCTGGGGCTTTTACCGTTAAACCACTTGGAGCGCGGAGATGACTGTTCCAATGGAGAACCCGTCTAAGGACTTCCTCGAATAGTCCTTGAGGTAATGGGCAGTAAAGGTTGACTGGTTAGACCAGGTACCTGCCCGAAGGATCTGACCTACTACCATGTTTTTCTCAAAGGCTAAGGACGTACTCAGACCCCTGATGTCATGGGGTTTGGGGACGCCTGGTAAGGCCAGAGCTTCTTCCCTGTAGGCCCTGGCAATAACTTGTCTCAACCAGAAGGAAATGGTATTCTTGGATACCTGTTTCTTAGTAACACCTGTGGAGACGAAAAGGCTCTTGATGCCTGGCCAGAGATGAGCCGTCCTTTCAAGGTATTTTCTAATGGCACGGACCGGGCATAATTTCAAATCCTCAGCATTCCCCGTCCTAGGGATAGCTGGTAGAGAGAAACCTTCGAATTTTGGATCCCAGACAGCTGGGTTCTGGGTCTTCGCCACAAAAGAAGGAACGAACTTGAAAGATATTTCCTTCCACCCCCTCGAATGAGAGACGTCATAAGACAGCCCATGGATCTCCCCTACTCTTTTTGCGGAAGCCAAGGCTAGCAAAAAGACTGTCTTGAGAGTTTGAGAGTGAGATCCCTGTCTACGATATCTTTCATTGGTTCGAAGGGGGGGCCACTTAACATCTTCAGGACCCTAGCTAAGTCCCACTGAGGCACCCTAACTGCTTGTGGGGGGCAGGACTGCTCGAAGCTCCTGACAAGCATCGAGATGTGCCTAGAGGAACCCAGGTCGATGCCCTTCAGGAGGAAGACTTGACCCAAGGCACTCCTTTTATAGCTGGGATTGACATTCCTATTTTGTCCCTGAGATATACCAGAAAGTCTGCTATGTCTGGGACCGAGGCTTTGAGGGGTTTAATGTGCCTCAAAGCGCACCACTTCGTGAAGGAGGCCCACTTAGCTTGGTAGACCGCTGCCGACGACCTTCTCAGGTATAGCGACATCCTCTTAGCAGTAGCTGATGAATACCCCTCCTTCTTCAGGAGTCGCTCGATAGTCTCCAGGCGTGAAGACGTAGAGACTGTGGGTTGTCGTGAAATCTGAGAAAATGCGGTTGTTGTAGAAGATCTGACCTGTCGGGGAGTGGCCACGGAGGTTAACTCGCCAGGTCTTTTAGGTCTGCGAACCACTCTCTCTCCGGCCACCAGGGCGCTACCAAAGTCATCCTTAAGTTCCGGGCAGTCCTTACTCTGTTGAGTACTTGCCTTATCAACGTGAAGGGGGGAAAAGCGTACACGTCTAGGTTGTCCCACCTGTGCTGAAAGGCATCCTCCAAGGCTGCCTTCGGGTCTGGGACAGGAGAACAATACACGGGAAGTTGCGCGTTCAGTTTGGTTGCAAAGAGGTTCATCACCGGGGAACCCCAACGTTGGATGATGAGCTTGGCTACTTCTGGAAGGAGGGACCATTCTGTCCCTACTATTTGACCCATCCTGCTGAGACCGTCTGCCAGCACGTTCTTTTTCCCGGGGATGAACCTTGCTAATAACACAACCTGGTTCGTTTCTGCCCAATCTAGTATCTCTAGGGCGAGATCGCACAATTCCCTTGATTTCAAACCTCCTTGTTTCTTTATGTACGCTACCACTGTGGCGTTGTTGCACATCAACGCCACAGTGTTTCACCTTAGTAGATCGACGAAGTGTAGGCAAGCTTTCTGGACTGCCTTCAACTCTAGGACATTGATGTATAGGTTCTTTTCCCCGTCCACCCAGGTTCCTCTCGCTGTCTCGTCGAGGAGATGGGCTCCCCATCCCTGGTTGGAGGCGTCTGTGAACAGAAGTAACTCGGGAGGGTCGTTCGCGAAGGGCATCCCCTTGAGCGAGTTCGATCGGCAATGCCACCATTCCAGGGAGGGCATTGTGTTTGGAAGGACTGGGATTAGTTCTTGTTGCGAGTCCAGTTGGCACCAGAGGTTCTTCAGGTTCCATTGGACGGCTCTGAGCCTGATTCTCCCTTGGGGAACCAGTTTTTCCGACACCAGATGCCCTATTAGTCTTTGCCAGTCCTTCGCTCTCCTGGGTTGCCGCGACAGGAACGGACGAAGGATCTCCATCAGATTGCTTATTCTGTCTTCCGAAGGAAATGCTTTTCCCAGAAGGGTATCTAGTGTCATCCCCAAATAGGTCATTCTGGTGGAGGGGGATAGGTTCGATTTTTCCGGGTTGATCACGATACCCAGATCCTTGCAAAACTGGAGAAGTTTCATCCCTTGCTCCTTCAAGACGTCCTTCGAGGAGGAAAGAAGCAACCAGTCGTCCAGGTACCGGATGAGGCGAATGCCTCGTTCGTGAGCCCACACTGAGACTGTCGTGAAGACTCTCGTGAATACCTGGGGCGCTGTTGACAATCCGAAGCAAAGGGTCTTGAATTGCAGGATCTGGGTACCCCATTTCACCCGGAGAAAC
The DNA here is from genome assembly GCF_036898095.1 of Palaemon carinicauda. Lineage (NCBI taxonomy): Eukaryota > Metazoa > Arthropoda > Malacostraca > Decapoda > Palaemonidae > Palaemon > Palaemon carinicauda. The sequence continues at coordinate 95,553,620 of NC_090744.1, forward strand.
TTTCGACTCGAGGAGTGGACCGGAATTTGGAAGTAAGCGTCCTTGAGGTCTATGGTCATCGTGTAATCTTTCTCCCTCAAAGACAGCAGGACTGACTTCGGAGTGTCCATTTTGAAGTCTGTCTTCATTATGAATTTGTTGAGAGCCGACAGATCTATAACCGGCCTCCACCCCCCCGGGTCGCTTTTTCCACCAGGAACAGACGACTGTAGAAACCTGGACCTGGGTGTAGGATCTCCTCCATGGCGCCCTTCTCCAACATGGAGGACACCTCCTCTTGAAGGGCGGCCCTCTTCAACGGATCCTTGGGTACCAGCCACTCCGACCGGATGGCCGGAATTAGAGGGGGGGGTTCTGCTAAGAACGGTAACCTGTAGCCCTCCTTCAGTACGGACACTGTCCAGGGCTCTGCTCCGTGAGCTTTCCATGCTTGCCAATATAGTCTGAGGCATCCCCCAACCTGAGGCTTGGGCAGGGATAGGGGGCCTCCCACTCTATCTCCTCCTGGAGGAGCGGCCTGAACGGCCTCTCCTGGAGGCAGAATAACCTGTTCTAAAGGAGGCTGAAGCTGCCGGGGCTCCTCTACGGGGGGGGGGGCTGAGGCCCAGGAGGAAGAAGGAGCTTCTCTCTTCGTCATGCTAGGAGAGGCCTGAGACGTCGCGGCACTATCTGAGACTGACCTCTTGTAGGGCGATCTCCTTACCGGCGTAGGCCTGGGCGTGTTTAATTCTTTCCTTTTAGACACCTTCTCCATGATCGCTTCCAAGTCCTTTAAGGGGAACAAGGAGTCACCCCACAAAGGAAGGCTCCTTATGGCCCTCGCCTCTCTGTCTGGGATCTTCCGGGACACCTTCGCCAGGATGGTGTCTCTCTTGCGAAGCACCCAATTCTCTGTCAGGGCGAGGGACTGGTAAGTCAGGAACTTAAGAGTCTTGCCCCCGGAGGTGATAAGCTCCCTCAGGAGGCTTTGTTGTTCCGGGTCTGTCGGGTCAAAAGTAGCTTGCACCCCTACTAATGTGGAAGCCCACCAGTCTAGCCAAGAGGAGACGTGTACTAGGTCCCTAGACATTTCCTCCATCATCGCAGCCTCCGATGGAGAAAAACAGACTGGGGCTGAAGAGGCTCTGTCCTCCGAGGCGCCCTGCCCCAGAATGTCGAGAGAAGGTTCTACTTTGCAGGCTCCCGGCCATCGTCCTTCTGGTACATAGACCTTGCTCTGCGTTTTGAGCCCCTGGAGCAACTTAGAAGAGCTCTGAGTCTTGGGGGCTTCGGCATTACCTGCCACCACTCTATCCACGTGCTCCTGTCCCAGGACGAGATCCCGGGCTACAGGAAGAGCCAGGGAGGTTTTTGGCTGGGCAGGAGCCTGCATCAACCGGATAAGGCTGGACCTCTAATAGTCCTCGTCGGTAGCCGCCGGTTCTTCGATCTTGTGATGTCTCCTGATTAGGCCAATTACTCTTCTATAGGCCGATTCCTCCGTCGGGGAACCCTCTCTACCGTCGGCCGAAGCCTCGGCTTGAGCCCGGGGAGCCGGGTCACCGGGCACTCCCACCGGGCGCCTTGGTCCTGGCACCACAGGCACTCCCCTGCAGAGGTACTGGTCCTCCCCGGCGGAGGTCTCCGCACCAGGGGCGGGGGTTAGGACAGGCATCGCCGAACCGGCGAGGACTAGTGTCCGATCATGTTCCCTGGAGGACGAGGACGCGGATCCCGTGGGCTGACCCGACAGCGGGAACCGTTCCTTAAAGTCCGAGGGCCGCACCAGCTGGGCTGGTTCGGCCAGGCTGCCCGTAAGGAAGCGCGGTTCCCCCCGCTGGGCGGGGTGAACCGGAGGCTTCGCGGTCTTACGCCTGCCTGCAGAGGCCTTCTCGCGTTTCTCCCTGCGAGGGTCATAATGTCTGGAGGATGGTCTCCTTGGCGAGAAATCCCTGGACCGCCGGTCCGGGGAACACTGTATCTCCGACTTACGGGGTACGAAAACCCAATCACCATCGGGTGACCTACTCCTCCTGTGTTTCCTCCGTGGAGAGAGGGACCGCCTCCTGCTGTACCTGGAACGGGATCTTGAGCGGGAACGCCTGCTCTTGGACCGCTCCCTCCGACGCCGATGTTTTCTCCTGGCTTCCTCTCCCGACGAGAAAGACTCCTCCGAAGAGCCCGACGTCACTGTACCTACCGTACGGCGGGCGGGAGCGGGGCCCGCGGGGGACTTCGCGACTCGTTGTGTACCCGAGGTAGAGGGTTGCAGGAAGGCTTCAGGAACTTCCGTGAGAGGGGTTGGAAACGAGGGTTGGCGCCCAACACTAGGGAACCAGGAATCCAGGCCCTCTTCCATCCGCATAGGGGACCTACCTGGTGTCTTAGGAAGCTTCCATCCGAAGGCATCACTCCCTGCGGAACCTAACTTACCCTGGTTGTCGCCGCCTGCCGAAGAACCTGAAACACAGGCCCACGAAGGGGGCGAAGACACAGAAACAACATTGCTACACCACAAGGGGTCATCGGAGGAAACGTGCCCCCCAAGCACAAGGGCCGAGTCTCCAGAGCTCCCTGACACAGCACTACCGGGCTCCTCACTAGCCCGAGAAGGCCCCGCAACCCCCACTTCACATTCTCGTAACGCACCCACTGAATATCACTCCAACCAACACACTCGAGGCACGTATCCAAAGACGAACAAACTTTGCCCCTACAGGAAGAGCAAAGGGAGTGAGGGTCCACTTCAGGTTTGGAGAGGAACGCTCCACACGATTTTCTGGCTCTAGGCCCAGGACAACGGCGGATCTGCTCCATAACGCACAAACACAAGACACAGGAACGCAGGGAATCAAAGGAATACACTTGGGAAGCACAAGGAAGGGTAGTGAACAAACAGGAACACAAGGGATAAGCACAAGTTACCACGCGGTAAACACGTGGCGCACACAAAGGGTCGAGAGACGAGAGCGACGTGGTGACACGTCGCGACCAGAGAACTTACCGACGCTCACGACCCAGGCGGACCTCGACCTAGCGCAAAAGCTACCCTCGGGGCACGTTCTCTTACGCCCGAGATAGCCCTCCATAGAAAACGGGTTTTAGGGTATACTACACAAAACTCTGGTCGGTAGAGAGGAGATTACAGGTAACTACTAAGAAAGTAGTTCGAGGTAAGTATTCGTGTTGGAACAATCTCGGATTCATTTAAACAATCGTCTCTGAAGAAACACACTAAATTCGTTTCCTCAATAGCAAATGTCTTCTTAAACAATTGAAAATCCTTATGAATCAAATAAATAACTATACATGATTTGAGATTCTAACATGATATATCTAAGGAACCTGAGTTCATATCTTACCATTACTTTCCAGGAAGAAATTAAGAAAGTCACATTTATGTTTAACAGTTAATTTTGTACAACAATATTCCTATGGGGATTGGATCATAAACAGTCATTCGTCATTAGATAAAAAGTAAAGTACCATTAGGTTACACAGGCTTCCCTTCATTACCAAAGAATACATTTGATTTGTTCTAATGTTTAAAAGCTCTATAATTTATCCTGCATCATTTGCAATGAATTGAATGTCTTCAAGTTTTAATCCTAAGGTCTGGTCAACAGAATATTTGCCAATTAAGTAATTACCTGATACCATTGATTTATGTCAAATACAGCCAGATAGTGGCTGAGTTTAAGGGATCCCTCGACTAGTACTTTCCCTGCCCATCCAAAGAAGCACAGACTCTGTTCAGGAACTGGCCCAGCTGGAAATACAAAAAGAATAATAGAATGCAGTACACAATTGGAACAGGAAGTAAACAAAGATCATCTAAAATCTCTATAGGGTTTTTATTTTCATTCCAAAAGTTTATTATTATTATCATCAATTTTAATAGCCAAGCTACAAACCTGGTAAGAAAAGCAGAATTCTACGAGCCCAAGGCCTCACAAATATTTTTATTTCAAGAGTTTACTCACCAATTCTCTCAGCTAATATTAATCACAAGTAATTTCTAGCTAGAAATTAAAAAGTACTGCATTTTCATACTGAAAATTTCTTTTGATAAATTCATCCAAAAAAAGCATCAAGCCTAAAAAGAAAGCTTATGAATACAGGTCTATTGATAAACTAAGGTGTTACTCTATTAGAATAAAGGATAATTTATGAGAATAACTTACAGTCTTCATCTGGTGTGGCTAGAGTGGAAATTCCAGCAGATGCCCCCGGGGTCATGGTAGAGTTATGTATTGCCTGCTGAACCGTCATGGCAACAAACACACAGCTGGGTAGAGGTGGCTGGCCCTTAAGACCTAGTCCCCCCGTAGCAGTGAATTCAAATCTTGGTGAAATAGACGCTAACCCTTGATACCAGAGGCCATGTCCTTCTATCCAAAGTTTCTTATCGTAATTCATGGCATACATAGTACATAGTGCAGCCATGGGAGTCTCCCTCTTATGTTTCTCTTGCTTTTCAATATGTCCATCTGTCAATATACATAGAGCATTATCATATAGAAAGTTTTCAAGTCAATTCACCAAGAATATTTTAATAAAATCTTGAACTCAACGTTCATCATCAAAGGTTTTCAAATTTTATCTAATAAGGTATTTCTGGACAACTGTATCTGGGAAAATTATACTCAATTTTATCATTTCTAAAAACAGAATTCTTTATTTTTTATAACAAAAATACAAATAAAATTCTTTCTCTGGAAATAGGCTAAGGCTGACAAAATCCAGTATTTATACCTGTACTGCATAACTAAACGTGAAGAAAAATTGGGGAGCATGTTAACTTGATATAGATCAATATTTTGTTATTTACACACAAATATGATATGACCAATTTGTCACCTTTCTAAAATATTTACCATATAATTAGCACTCAATCTTTGTGGGAGTTAGGTAACAGAGACCGCCATGAAAATAAAAAAGCCAATAATTATTGGTGCCACAGGGTCAGTGAACTAACTAATACCCCTTAATCAATCAGCCACTGCGTATCGACTAACTCCCTAAATAAAGCACTACAGTGTTTTCACGTAGTCCACTTACGGTAAATGTTCAATAGTGCCCAATTTTAACATCCTTTCCGTCATAAAATCATCTAAATAAAATAATTTTAAATTTCATTCTATTCTTTTCACAATCCCAATTTATTAAAACTTAACTATTCAATTATATAGGAATAAGTTTAATGTTATTAATAATTTAATAAGTAGGATTTTTACTATTCCCAAAAACTTTAATCTATTATATCTTAATTTATTTTCTTTCCTTTTATAATTTTTATTTAATTATATCCCATTAATATATTTTAAATCTTTCTTGTGCAAATTACAAACATTGTACTGTAGTTAAATACATAGATTGGAAAGACAAGACTACTCCATATTTAGTACAAAATATAAAACAAAAATTTCCATTCTTTCTTCTTTTCCTTTCTCCTTTCCATTTCTGCTATTCATACATTTTCATTGTTCATTCACATCTACGTTTATTACTTATACCCTTTCTTATTGCCTTTCTTATTGCGTATTATCGTTATTCCCTTTCTTATTTCTTCTTATGATCTTCAGTACTTCTCACGACGTATGTATTAATCTTATCTAACAGAGATTCTGTATTGACAAATGTACAGCATTAAACTTTGTATATTGTTTCCCATATCTTTCTTTACTCTCCCTGAAGACTTTAACCTTGACTGAGCAACACCTGGGAGGATTACTCTACTTATAGTCACTATACAACCTGCCTTACATTGATTTGTTTGATTGATAAAGAAATGTTTTTTCTCTACCTATCCTTTAACAGAAAAGTATGCACTTTTTTACACTTCTGAAGATAGCATAACCCAAGTATATGAAATATGTTCTGTTCTACTTTTCCTTTATTTTCAGTTAAGAAGCAAAGAACCAGACCGAACCTAGGGTCAGGAAAAAATCTAAGTTATCATTAATTATTTGACTTCATTGAGTTAACTGGTTGCAAAATTAAAATTCATTTCTTTTGTTTGCCATGGTGCCTGATACTGGAATTAAAAATTAATATTTAGCATACTGTAGTGATATATAATACCATGTAATATAAAAGGGATTTTGACGAAGGAAAAATCTATTTCTGGGGAGAGACCTGTGGCTGCCGGTGAAAAGAGTCCTTCTTATATATCTTTTCTGATAAAACCTTCCAATTATACCAGAGAAAGATAAAAGCATGGAATGCTGAGGTTACAACCCTCGCGCGAGCACCTTTTGGGTGTCGTGTATAAAGCAAAGGCGCGTGAAATCCACTATTCACAGGTTGTCTTCCATTTAGTTAATTCCTTCGTCAAAGGGATGGGCCGATACAAAGGCCCAAGCCAACCACCAGCGCCACACCACCCACGCCACGACGCGAGCGCCATCTGAACAACATCCTTCGTTTTGGACTGGTTAGTTTGGAATTGTTTTGTGGTGCTCTCGACCTTTTTTATCATTCGTGGATTTATTTCATCATGTCCGAAGCTCCATCTTCACACATTCCAATGTTAAGTACCATAGTTTGTTTTGACAGCTTTTTATAGTACCGGGCTTTTGTTTTATATCCAGTATAGTAATTTATGATTTTCATTAATGCATATTATCAAATATTTAAAGACTATACAAGTCTCTTTTAATAATTTCCATCATTAAAATTTCTATTGAATGGATTTATCAGAGAATAGTTTACAAATGATGGCTATAAAGTTACGCATATTTGCTATTTTACAGTCAATTATTAATGTTATCCTGGGTAGTATAATGTTATACAGGACAATAGAAAATGTAAAAAGTTAAGAAAGAAACGGAGAACAAGAAAGTCACACTAGGCAGAAATCTTAACCGTGACGACTCCAAAAAGGTCCGTAGAGAATATTTTAATTCCTCACATTTTTTTAATCTACATATGCGGAATATTTGAATCCAAGAAGACTGGGGCCTGTCTGGAATTTGATTTTAATATTCTTGATTTTCCTGAAGTTATTATTCTTTACATTGTGTTACAGTATGGTACTCTATATGGATGCGATACTAAGTATCAAGTTGTCCCCAAGGGTTTATTTTTTTCAAGCACATTTTGCAGTATATATTTTTTTTTTTAATTGCTCTAACAGCCTTAATTTTTGTCATAGAGAGGTCAGGTTGGTCTCATTCTCTTGGAAAATGCCTGAGGTTTCTCAAAAAATTATCAAATATGTGCAAAAAAAATGTAAATAGCAGTTTTTTGCAAGGACGTACCGGTACGTCCATGGGGGTAAAGGGATGAGTTTTGTGAAACGTACCAGTACGTCCTTTGGGGGCAAAAGGGTTAAGCATCACTACAATATGATTGACAAAAAAAGTTTTTCAAGTATCAAGTTGTATTTAAACATCACATCAATATGATTTACAAAAGAAAAGGTTAAAAAACTTTATCAAACTGAAAATAAAAACTAAATAATCAGAAATGAGGCAACCAAGTTCAGTGGAACATAAACCTAACCCAATATAATACAATACATATACAAACCTGCAAAATTCCAACTCCTACAAAGCCACAAGTAAACAAAGTTCTTGGGATCATTTTCTGGCTCCTGACATGCAAAAGAATGCACTGGTGGGACATTATCCTCATAAGGACTTGTACAACTGGAATGAAAAATAATAGATTTAGCAACATTAAGTACTCAAGATCTTCCACAAATATCTTACAATAAATAATAACCTTAGAGCTCAATTAGTACAATTCTTTTATCCTTATAATGCAGTTTCTTAGCTTGATGCTTTCATATCGCCAAAACAATACTTAGATGACTAAGCTTGCGAAGTTCAGCTTATTACATCATCAATTATGACCCCTGACCAAACAAAACTTTTCAATTATTTACCAAGGCAACTGTCACACAAGAATTTGCACATCTTTTAAAAAGTGAACACAGGGAGATGATATTGCTCTCAGACCTATAACACATTCCAGAATAAAGCAGTCCCTTCAAATGAGGGATTCCATTTTAGGGATCCAAAAAGTAGCTCTGATGAACAGAGATAGGAATAAAATTAAATTGATGCAAAGTAAATTGCAAATAGAATAGAACTGCAACCCAATGGGACTAAAGTCTAAATACCAAGTCTGTATGGAATAGCACTAGTCTTCACCGTCATCCACATGGTATTACTGTACTTGCATTCTTTGAAAGTTTCATCATAGACTTGTATATAGACATAAGGTCCATACTCATACTAAAAAAAAATAAAATTTACTCATAATATATGAAAAATCGTAAAAAAGGGACAAGACTATTCGAAAACCTGTTCATTGACAGTTACTATAGAAAAAGTACTTACTCTATGGTTAATGTTGAAAGATTAATGATCTGAAAAGCGCCAAAATTATAGCCAACAACAAGAGATGCTAATTGGGGAATAAACTTGATTGCTGTGATGGTAACAAGATGACTGGATGTCTCAAACAAAATACTATCATCTGGCCCAATAAGCTGAAATCGACCACCATGACTCATACCATCTGAAAATGAACAAGAAAAATAATAAATTGACATCAATCAGCTTTCATGTTTCATAATGAAACATTTAGAACATCATATATAATAATTAGGTACACAACAGGCAACCTTCTCATCTCTCACATCCCTTTGTAATAGTTACCAAACATCCAAATATGTGCACAGTACCAGTATTTACTCAACAATTTACAATTTTTTTAGAATACAATTAATCTTATAAATAATTATTTCTTAAAGAAAATCCATTTAAAAAAACCTGTTGTATTTTACTTTATACTCTATCACAACATACAAACTTGATAAAATTGTAGGTGTCATAGTAAAGGACAAAAAATTGAAAATCATTACTCTCAAATGTTTAAACCTATTATTCAAAAATGTATAAACCAGTTATGAGTTATGGCAGTTGGCAATATAGGAAGTTATTTGGATACTTTAACCTGAGCTGAAGATGACAGAATACAGTATGTATTATAAAATAAAGCGGCTGAAATTGTAGGACATAAAAATATAGTAAAGACTTATTATAATCATCATTAACTGAGTGCTACAGTAATACTGTCAAACTGGAGAATGTTAAGAAAAAGACAAAACAAAAAGTTTTGATCTCAGGGAGACTAATAAATCCCAAAGTTCAGGCCAAGCTGATGTTCAATCTGCATGCTTTCACAGAGAGTTGTGAAAGAGGCTGTGCTCAGGCCTAACAACAGTAAGTGTAAACATGAGTTAATTACCTTGAACTATTATTCTTATAAACAGAAAACATTAATTAACACACAGTAATGTACATGAGATCTAGTTGTGGCGAAGGTTATGTTTTGATAGGCATATATTTTGTACGTCTGTCTATGTTTGCAATTTGCATAATTCAAAACTATTTGACCGAATCTCACGAAATTTGTTGGGATGATTGGTCATGATCCACGGACAATTTGATTAGATTTTGGGAGATTGGGTCACAGGTCAAGGTCACGAAAAGGTAAAATCTCTCTTTGCAATATCGTAGTCAATTTTTATCCGATTTGCATGAAACTAGTGCCAAACTGCGCATAATTCAATTGCCTATCTTGTGATTTGAGTGATATGTTTAAAGGTCAATGTCAAGGTAAAATAAAGTCATTGCTATATAGTGGTCAATTTTTATCCGATTTGCACGAAACTAGTGCCAAAATGTGCATAATTCAATTGCCTATCTCATGATTTGAGTGATATGGTCAAAGGTCAATATCGAGGTAAAAAAAAGCCTTTGCTATATAGTGGTCAATTTCATCAGATTTGCATAAAACTAGTCCCAAATTGTGCATAATTCAATCACCTATCTCGTGATATTCATGGTAAAGGTCACAAAAAAGGTTAATGTCTTTTTGCTATATTGAGGCCAAATCTTGTGAAATTTGGTGGGATGATTGGCCATGATCCAAGGACAATTAGATATGATTTTGGAAGCGATTGGGTTAATGGTCAAGATCACACATGAAACTAGTGCCAAAATATAAATGAAACTATAGTCCATTTCTTTTATCGAGTCAGATTTGCACCGACTCGCAGCGGTGCCCTTTTAGCTCGGCAAAGTTTCCTGATCGCTGATTAGTTAGAATTATCTCGTCCAACCAATCAGCGATCAGGACACTTTTCCGAGCTAAAAGGGCACCGCTGTGAGTCGGTGCAAATCTGCATCGCTAAAAGAAATTGACTATAGTGCCAAAGTATAAAAATGTGTATAATTCAATTGTCTATTTTGGTGTCGATATATCAATAAGTAATTTACACTAATCAAATTCTAATCTTAGTAATATTAATTCCAACATGTTGAAAACCTAATCCTATGAATAAAAGGGAGCACCTATTATCATATAACTCAAATAAAAGTAAAGGAACCTCTTACCACTTAAACACATAGTTAGATGACATTGCTGCCTCACCACATTGATACGATTACGTTCAGCTTGCGGATCAGGCGTTGCAACGCTCCTAAGGGAAGCTGGTGACAATTCATCTGACGTCACTTTGTGACCTAGAAATAGATAATTTAATCAGTAAGTCATCATAAATTCAAGAACATTATTTCAAGAAGAGGACAATCAGTTCTACAATACCTCAGGTTTATACCTTTAAGGGGAGTATCCGCTATGGGTATGGACATATAAACTTTCAGATACAGTGAACCCTCGTTTATCGCGGTAGATAGGTTCCAGACGCGGGCGTGATAGGTGAAAATCCGCGAAGTAGTGACATCATATTTACCTATTTATTTAACATGTATATTCGGACTTTTAAAACCTTCCCTTGTACGTAGTACTGTTAACAAACCACCCTTTAATGTACAGAACACTTAATGCATGTACTACAGCACCCTAAACTAAAACAGGCACAAATATTAAAGGCGATTTTATATCATGCGTTTCCTAAACACCTAAAAAGCACGATAAAAAATGGCAACCAATGTTTTGTTTACGTTCATCTCTGATCATAATGAAGAAACAAACTCATTTAGTGTACACATATATGTATAGGTTAGTTTTTGCATCGATTATATTGATTATACAGTACTGTATGTTGATTTTTTTATTACCAATGTTTTAGTTTACGTATTTTTCTTAGGACTTCCAAATGAAATCTTTTTCTTTATGACGCCGCCTGAAACGACGGCGTGTACGCTCAGTGAACAACCACGCTCAGAACAAACAAGGCATTTAACGCGCATGATGATAGTGATAAATAATGATACAGTACATACAGTATTTACAGTAAAAGCATTTACAAAATATGTTACCTTACAAATATAAATTATACAGTACTTGTACGTAGCAAAGCAGGAAAACAATTTGAGAGAGAGAGAGAGAGAGAGAGAGAGAGAGAGAGAGAGAGAGAGAGAGAGAGAGAGAGAGAGAGAGAGAGAGATTGTTTTACGTACGTAAATGTAAATTTTAAACAAAAAAAATATGATAGGTTACAACATGTAGACTTTTAAAACCTTCCCTTTAACTTAATGCATACAGTACGTACATTACTAAACTATAAAACAGGCAGTAAGAATATTAAAGTAAAAAATAAGATTGTTACTGTACTCACCACGAAAGAAGTTGAAGAAAAACTTGAATGGTGATGGCGATGAATTTGCTGCACAGTAGAAATGATGATGATGAAGCTGATGATGTGTTCTACTGTGGAGTCAATGATAGTATTTTACGTCTCTTCAGACGGAGGTGTCTTTTCCTGGGACACCTCTTCAACTTCTTCCTGGGAAACTTCTTCAATTTCTTCCGAAGGCGTACTAGCAGGAGGAACTGGCTCTTTTTTGCGAGGCTGGAAGAACATTGTGATCGGAAGTTGTTGCCGCTGCTTCTTTTTTCGATCCAAGAGCATCCTGTAGGGAGTCATGATGTCATCGACCTTGTTGGAGAATTGCATCGAGCGAACCATATCCTCGTCCCACTCTTGTAACATATCTTTCGCCTCCTTGATATGGTTGCAGAACTTGGCAAGCCGTTCTTATGTTAAGCCCGTTTCTTCGACATTTTCTTGGGTCTCTTCCTGGGTACCCTCACTCTTCCTCACTTGCCGATTTCGTCAGGTCTTCGAGGTCTGCGTCAGTTAGGGGCTGGGAATGGCAGTCCAACAACTCGTCGACGTCTTCAGTCGTCATGTCGCCAAACCCGTCACCTCCAATTATGGCAGCCAACTGCACAGATTTCCGTATTGCAGTGTTGGATTTCCGACGGAGTAAATCCCTTGTCGTCGTAAACAATATCGGGCCACAGCTTCTTCCAGCTCGCATTCACGGTTGCAGGTTTCATCTCTTGAAGTGCCTTTTGAATATTCTGCAGGCACGTGGCTATGGTGTACTGCCGCCAGTACGCCTTCAAGTTGAAATCTTCATCCTCGTCATCTTGGGCAGCATCCACACACGCAACGAGGTCCGCCAAGGTATTCTTCGTGTAGAGGGCCTTGAACGCCCTGATAACCCCCTGGTCCATCGGTTGAATTAATGACGTGGTGTTGGGTGGCAGGAACTCAACCTGAACGCCCTCACGCGACAGGTCAGTTGCGTGTCCACCAGCGTTATCCATAAGGAGAAGGATCTTGAATGGCAAGCCCTTCTCTAAGAGATATTCATGGACTTGCGGGATGAAACACTGGTGGAACCAGTTGGAGGTCAGCATCTTCGTAATCCATGCTTTTTGATTATGCATCCAGTACACGGGAAGGAGATTCTTATTTTTATTTTTCAAAACGCGAGGATTTTTCGACTTATAAATAAGCCCCGGCTTTAACAAAAATCCAGCAGCATTGAGACACATCACGAGGGTAACGCGATCCTTGAATGCCTTAAAGCCAGAGGCTTTGGCTTCCTCTTTGAACAGGAAAGTTCGCGACGGCATTCTCTTCCAAAACAAGCCAGTCTCATCCATATTAAAGACTTGTTCCGGCTTGTATCCACCTTCGGCGATAATATTCTTGAACGTCTGGTTCACGTAAGTTTCAGCAGCGGCAGTGTCAGCGGAAGCAGACTCCCCATGCAGGGAAACGCTTTTCAGGGCGAAGCGTTTCTGAAACTTCGCGAACCATCCTTTGCTTGCGGAAAAACGTTTCTGAGGCTGGGAATCAGTGGATGTCCCTGGTTGAGGATCATCTGCATCATCATCATCTTCAGCATGGTTGCCGTCGTCGTCTTTAGGTTCCTTTGCAGCAAAATTCTCATATAAACTCAAAGCCTTTGTTTGGATTGTGTTCGTATCCAAGGCTATGTTCTTCTTCCGGCAGTCGGCAATCCACACAGCTAAAGCACCTTCCATGCGTACGATCGTTTTATTACGCGTTGTAACGACTCGCTTCGCTGATCTGCTAAAGGTGATTGCAGCCGTCTTTCTAATGTTCGCCTCGTCCTTTTTGATATAGCGAACGGTGGATTCGTTGATGCCAAAATGGCGGCCGGCGGCCGCGTAACTTCTACCATCTTTTAACATGTCGAGAAGCGTAACCTTCTCAGCTATCGTCATCATCCTTCGGTGGCGTTTAGGCTCACTACCAGCCTTACTAGAAGCAGAACGCTTGGGAGGCATTGTACAGTAGGATTTAACAGAAAGTTCAACAAAAAGTTCAACTTAAAACAGTCGCACACAGCACAGATTAAACTTCACAAACTTAAAAACGTCTACTCAGCGATACGCGGAAAGAGAAAGTGAACGATCCAGCCCCGCGAGAACTTTGATGCTGCGGGTAGAAGATGCGGGCAAAACACCAATCACAGGCTAGATAACAAAACTTGAGTTCTGATTCGTCATCTATCAGCGCTTGAACCAATCACAACCCGTCTTACAGTACTATGATGCGTTGGTTACTCATAGAAGATGCCCCGCGCATACTGAACGTACGTAGATTAAGTACAATACCGTAATAATAATAAATAATGATAATAATACTGTACAGTAATAATAATAATAATAATGATAATAATAATAACAATAATAATTTTATTAACAACAACAACAATAATAATAATAATAACAATAATAAAAATTTACGTACGCTATTTTACGCCTCTCTCTCTCTCTCTCTCTCTCTCTCTCTCTCTCTCTCTCTCTCTCTCTCTCTCTCTCTCTCTCTCTCTCTCTCGTACGCTTATTCGAAATGTGATTTTTGCAACAAAGAATATTATTGGATGCAGTACTGTACTGTACTACGTACATATACATACAAAAGATTCATGGAAAAGAAGCACATCCATTACAGTACACACCATTCTAATATGGTATGACTGCATCTGATTTGCGTTTCATGTTCGATTTAATTTTACTACGTACTGAATTATCGTATGATCACATTCTCTTTTCGTGTTTTATTTCTTTCTGTGCTGAATTATATATCATATGTAATGCAATGAACAATCAGTAAGAGCAGATATTACTAATTACAGTATTAATGGAATTACAGGTAACAAAATATCGTATTTGGTTGTCTTCAGATTTCGCGGTATTTTCGAATTTTCCGGAAAATCCGCGATATGTATATATATATGGATTATGGGAAAACCCCGCGAAGTGGTGAATCCGCGATTGTCGAACCGCGAAGTAGCGAGGGTTCACTGTACCAAAAATCGAGATATTACTTCTATCTATGGAAAAACATGTCGTACGTGCCCTTCTTGAAATTTCTGGCGTTAATTCTTATATATAAAGAAGAAGTTGCAGTTTTTTAAATGGTTACGTCATTCTACTTGCGTCGTCTGCTGAAGATCATGAGGGAGGTGCTTTCTAGATCCCGCAAAAGCTAAACCAAGCTACAACGAGGGAGTTGGCATCTCCTGACACCCTCACCTTTAGTGACCAATACCCCTAATGGGGGGGGGGGACTTGGGGCCATGCTTGCGGTAATGAGTAGAAATTGTATCGGGTAAGAAAGTTAGTTGTTCTTCAAATAATTTAGACTTTTTCTAAATAAGTATCGATAATGATATTTGCTAATGAGAGCTATAATGTCTTGCTTTCGTTCATTCTCTCATAGAAAAACTTTGAACTTCGATACTGTATCTCAAAACTATACTTATTGACATTCAAAACTATTTTTCTTGCTATTTATCAACCAATTTCAGATCCAAATACATCGTTGTAAAGAAAAATAAATTTACAATATTTTCTACGGAGGAATTTTTTCTAACATTTTTTATTTTTCCAACTTTTAAAAATATATAAACAAATATTTATATAAAATAAAATACTAAAAATATGGAAAATTCCTCCGCCAATTTTGTTTATATTGTAATAAAAAAGATTTGTGGAAATTTTAAGTTAATTTTATTTAGTACTTTTTCATAAAAATTGAATTTAATCTTTTTTGGTTTAATAGTTTTTATTCATTAAAAAAAAATTAGGCCGAATTCAATGAAAACTGCACAGATTTATCCTTGTACTAGTAAGTATAACATATAGAAAAATTAGAATATTCCAGTAATAAATAACGGTTTTGGGTTCAATGGCAGATGCTCCCCTTAAGGATATTCCAAAACAGGTGAAAATTCAAGCAAGACAAATTAAGATATGTAGCAAAGATAAGTTGGATAAGGAAGAACAAAGATATAGGGAAAAAATGATATTTTAATTATAAAATAAATTTTTTAATATACTTACCCGGTGAATATATAATAGCTGCTACTCAGCGGCTCGACAGAAAACACACTCGAAAAACTCGCGAGCGATCGCTATGAAGGTTGCGGGTGTGCCCACCAGCGCCAACTATCGGTCAGATACCACTCTTGCATGTAAACAAACCCTTCAATTCTTCTCGTCCCGCTGCGTCTCTATTGGGGAGGAAGGGAGGGCCTTTAATTTATATATTCACCGGGTAAGTATATTCAAAAATTTATTTTATAATTAAAATATCATTTTTAAATATTTAACTTAGCCGGTGAATATATAATAGCTGATTCACACCCAAGGCAGTGGGTAGAGACCAGAGTTAATTAAGTTTACAGCGTATAAGCTAAGAGTTTTTGACAGTTATCAATATAACAAAACCAAAATATATAGGTACCTGGTAAGGAAGTTGACTTAGACGATTACTCTGCCTTGTAAGTCTGTCTTCCTCACGAAGCCCAGCGATCCTCTTAGGATGCTGAAAGACTTCCAGGAGCTGAAGTATCAAGGGCTGCAACCCATACAACAGGACCTCATCAAACCCCTAATCTGGGCGCTCTCAAGAAATGACTTTGACCACCCGCCAAATCAACTAGGATGCGAAAGGCTTCTTAGCCTTCCGTACAACCCATAAAACAATATTAAAAACATTTCAAGAGACAGATTAAAAAGGATATTGGAATTAGGGAAGTGTAGTGGTAGAACCCTCACCCACTACTGCACTCGCTGCTACGAATGGACCCAGTGTGTAGCAGTCCTCGTAAAGAGTCTGGACATCTTTCAAGTAAAATGACGAGAACACTGACTTGCTTCTCCAAAAGGTCGCGTCCATGATACTTTGCAGAGATCTATTTTGCTTGAAGGCCACGGAGGTTGCTATAGCTCTAATCTCGTGCGTCTTAACCTTAAGCAAAGATCGGTCTTCCTCATTCAAGTGGGAATGGGCTTCTCGTATTAAAAATCTGATAAAATATGACAAAGCATTCTTTGACATAGGTAAGGATGGTTTCTTAACCGAACACCATAACGCTTCAGATTTACCTCGTAATGGCTTAGTACGAGCTAAATAGAACTTAAGAGCTCTAACGGGACATAACACTCTCTCCAGTTCGTTGCCTACGATCTCTGATAAGCAAGGAATATCAAAAGATTTAGGCCAAGGACGAGAAGGCAGTTCATTCTTGGCCAGGAAACCAAGTTGAAGAGAACAAGTGGCTTTTTCTGTAGAAAAACCGATGTTCTTGCTGAAGGCATGAAGTTCACTGACTCTTTTAGCCGAGGCCAAGCACACCAGGAAAAGAGTCTTAAGAGTGAGATCCTTCAGGGAGGCTGAATGTAATGGCTCAAACCTGTCTGACATGAGGAACCTTAGGACCACGTCTAAGTTCCATCCAGGAGTAGCCAAACGACGTTCCTTAGAGGTTTCAAAAGACTTAAGGAGATCTTGTAGATCTTTATCGTTGGAAAGATCTAAGCCTCTATGCCGGAAGACCGAAGCCAACATGCTCCTGTAGCCCTTGATCGTGGAAGCTGAAAGGGACCGAACCTTTCTCAGGTGTAAGAGAAAATCAGCGATTTGGGCTACAGAGGTACTGGACGAGGATACAGATACCGACTTGCACCAGTTTCGGAAGATTTCCCACTTCGATTGGTATACTCTAATGGTAGAAGCTCTCCTCGCTCTTGCAATCGCACTGGCTGCCTCCTTCGAAAAGCCTCTAGCTCTAGAGAGTCTTTCGATAGTCTGAAGGCAGTCAGACGAAGAGCGGGGAGGCCTTGGTGTACCTTCTTTACGTGGGGCTGACGTAACAGGTCTACTCTTAGAGGAAGACTTCTTGGAAAGTCTACCAGCCATCGAAGTACCTCGGTGAACCATTCTCTCGCGGGCCAGAGGGGAGCAACTAACGTCAACCTTGTCCCTTCGTGAGAGGCGAACTTCTGCAGTACCTTGTTGACAATCTTGAATGGTGGGAATGCATATAGGTCTAGATGAGACCAATCTAGAAGAAAAGCGTCTATATGTATTGCTGCTGGGTCTGGGACTGGAGAGCAATAGATTGGAAGTCTCTTGGTCATCGAGGTTGCAAAGAGGTCTATGGTGGGTTGACCCCAAGTCGCCCAAAGCCTCTTGCACACGTCCTTGTGGAGGGTCCATTCCGTAGGAATTACCTGACCCTTCCGACTGAGGCAATCTGCTAAGACGTTCAAGTCGCCCTGGATAAACCTCGTTAACAGGGAGATGCCTCGATCTCTTGACCAAATGAGCAGGTCCCTTGCGATCTCGTACAGTGTCAGGGAGTGGGTGCCTCCTTGCTTGGAAATGTATGCCAAGGCTGTGGTATTGTCCGAGTTGATCTCCACCACTTTGTTTCGAAGGAGACTCTCGAAGTTCATCAAGGCCAGGTGGACTGCCAAAAGCTCCTTGCCGTTGATGTGCATGCTCCTCTGACTTGAGGTCCACAGACCTGAGCATTCCCGACCGTCCAGGGTCGCACCCCAACCCAAATCCGATGCGTCTGAGAATAGAACGTGGTTTGGTTTCTGAACTGCTAGGGGAAGTCCCTCTCTTAGACTGATATTGTCGTTCCACCAATTCAGGCATGCCTTTACTGTTTCGGAGATCGGGATTGAGACCGCCTCTAGCGTCTTGTCCTTTTTCCAGTGAAAAGCTAGATGGAACTGGAGAGGTCGAAGGTGTAGCCTTCCTAGCGAGACAACTGCTCCAGGGATGATAGAGTTCCTACCAGACTCATCCAATTCCTGACTGAGCAACGTTCTCTCTTCAACATCCGTTGGATTATGAGCAGGGCTTGCTCTATTCGGGGGGCAGACGGAAAAGCCCGAAAAACTGGACTGCGAATCTCAATCCCTAAATACAGTATAGTTTGGGATGGAATCAGCTGGGACTTTTCCATGTTGACCAAAAGTCCCAATTCCTTGGTCAGATCCAATGTCCAATGAAGATCCTGCAGACAGCGATGACTGGACGAGGCTCTGAGAAGCCAGTCGTCCAAGTAAAGGGAGGCTCGGATTCCCGATAAATGGAGGAATTTTGCCACATTCCTCATAAGCCTCGTAAACACGAGAGGAGCAGGACTTAGGCCAAAGCACAGGGCCCGAAACTGGTACACCACATTGTCGAAAACAAACCTCAGAAAAGGTTGGGAATTTGAGTGAATGGGGATGTGGAAGTATGCGTCTCTTAGGTCGAGAGAGATCATCCAGTCTCCCTTTCTGATCGCTGCTAAGACTGATTTCGTGGTCTCCATGGTAAACTTTGTCTTCGTGACAAAGACGTTCAGAGCACTGACGTCTAGCACCGGTCTCCAACCTCCTGTCTTCTTCGGTACTAGGAAGAGGCGGTTGTAAAACCCCGGTGATTGAAGGTCCGAGACTTTCACCACCGCTCCCTTCTCTAGCAAAAGAGACACTTCTAGTTTCAGGGCTTGTCTCTTTGATTCCTCTCGGTACATGGGAGAGAGGTCGATGGGGGAAGTCGCTAGAGGAGGTTTGTGTACAAATGGAATTTTGTACCCCTCTCTGAGCAACCTCACAGACTGTTTGTCTGCGGCCCTCTTCTCCCAGGCTTGCCAGAAGTTCTTGAGTCTGGCAACTACTGCTGTCTGAGGCTGCGGGCAGTCAGACTCTGCCACGTGAGGACTTGGCTCCTCTCTTCTTTCCTCTCTTTCCCTCGGCACGAGTACTTCCCCTGCTGGGAGCTCTGCCACGAAAGGGCGGTATAAACCTGGACGCCGGAGTGTCTATCCTTGGTCTTGCAGAAAAAGATGTCGAAGGAGTCCCTTTGCGAGCAGAGGACGCTACCAAGTCATGGGTGTCTTTCTGCACGAGTGACAAAGCTATGTCCTTAACCAAATGTTCAGGGAACAAAAACTTCGATAAGGGAGCAAAGAGTAGCTCAGATCTTTGACAGGGAGTAACTCCTGCCGACAGATAAGAGCAAAGACTCTCTCGCTTCTTAAGGAATCCTGAAGTAAAAGAGGAGGAGAGCTCATTGGATCCATCGCGGATGGCTTTATCCATGCAGGACATAATGAGTAGGGAGACATCTCTATCAGCCGATGAGATTTTCCTACTTAAGGCTCCCAAACACCAGTCAAGGAAGTTGAAAACTTCAAAGGCTCTAAAAATGCCTTTCAGCAGATGGTCAAGGTCCGAGGATGACCAACTAATCTTCGAGCGTCTCATGGCTAGGCGGCGGGGAGAGTCTACAAGGCTTGAGAAGTCGCCCTGGGCAGAGGCAGGGACTCCCAAGCCGAGAACTTCTCCCGTGGCATACCAGACGCTCGATCTAGACGAGAGTTTAGATGGAGGGAAGGCAAAGGCCGTCTTCCCCAAACTCCTCTTGGTTTCCAACCAATCGCCTAAAAGCCGTAAAGCTCTCTTGGATGAGCGAGAGAGCACAAGTTTTGTAAAGGCTGGCATGTCAGCAGGTACGCCTAAAACAAACTCAGACGGCGGCGAACGAGGAGCAACAGAGACGAAGTTATCGGGAAACAACTCCTTAAAAATTAACATGACTTTCTTAACCCTGGATAGGTACGGTCCTCGGACACCCCTTTAAGGGTATACTCGGACGCGAACGACCCCGACGCCAAAAAAAATTCTTGAAAAATCAGTTTTTGCAGTAACCTCCTTTTTTCTTTTGCCAAAAAAAACTTCAATGAATGCTTAAAACAACTGTAAAGATAAATACTACTCATCTGCAGAAAAACTATTTATTATAAATATTTTAAAAAATTAAGTAGAAAAAAAAAAAGACCTGACATAAAAATTCATAAAAAAAAAGTTTATACATATATACACAAATCCTTTTAGGAATTGATTCTTGAATGTTTAGGACACATCTTGATGTATTTTGGATGAAGTCAGACCCATGGAGGTGAAGATCTGAAATGAGAAAAAAAGGGTAACTTTTTTTGGCCAAAAAAAATTGTCCAAATTTCATGAATTTTTTTGGGTACCCAAATGAAATAGGAAGTGGCTAATTTTTTTAGGGAATAAACATATGTTATCCTAAAATAGAAATATGTAAAAAAATCTTCATTATTTTGTAAATTACATTTATATCAGGGGCCATATCTAAAGGTAATTTTTTGAGTACTTGGAAATTTCGTAAAAAAATACATATATTTAATATATAATATGATATTTATGCAGGTAAAAATATACCAAAATATCACAAATTCTATAGGGAACAAGAATATATATAGATAGGGCAGCTTACGCTTCGGATATGTCCACAAAATGGCCGCCAACCACACTGACTCAGACTCCCTAATCTGCCACTTGAAATGTAGGAAGGGTATGTCAATTTCAAGGTGTTATTTACTAATCTAATTATTATTGGATATGCATAAAAATTGTATGGTGGGTTGCTGGATAATTGTCGATTATTTTACGACTATAAAATTCAAATTCTGACCCAAAAAATTTTTTTTGAAGGGAAATAAAATCGAAAAAAAAAATGTAAAACAATATTTTAGCTAAAAAAATTTGATGATATTCAATCAAAAAAAAAGTAAACAAAATTTTCCGACAAATAAACATCTAGAGGAATCATTACTCTGTGATAGTTCCTTAGTACGTAGTAATTTTGAAAGAAATGGGAAAAAACGAAAAAATGGCAATCACCGGAAAATCGAACACATACCTATATATACGCCATATCTGGCTAAAAAAAAGATAGGCATGGGTAGCCAGATCATCTAGAAACACTTTCCAACACTATAAAAATATAAGTTTTGCGACACTACTTGCCAATTCCTTACGGTAACATGACTAAGCAAAAAAATGCAAAACAAATAAAAAGGGGCACTCGTGGAAAAATGGCCATTCTAATATACGGCATTTCAGAAAAAAAAAATTTCAGCCACGTGCTAGACAAACCATCAAGGCATATTTTCCGACAAATAAACATATAAATGAAATATTACTCTGTGATAGTTCCTTAGTACGTAGTAATTTTGAAAGAAATGGGAAAAAACGAAAAAATGGCAATCACAGGAAAATCGAACACATACTTATATATACGCCATATCTGGCTAAAAAAAAAATAGGCATGGGTAGCCAGATCATCTAGAAACACTTTCCAACACTATAAAAATATAAGTTTTGCGACACTACTTGCCAATTCCTTACGGTAACATGACTAAGCAAAAAAATGCAAAACAAATAAAAAGGGGCACTCGCGGAAAAATGCCCAACATTCTAATATACGGCATCTCAGATAAAAAAAAAAAGACATGCACGTGTTAGCCCAACCATCAAGGCACACTTTCTAACACATAAACATGAAAAAAAAATCAATAATATACGGCAATTCCTTACTACGTAGTAAATTTTTACAAATATTGAAAAAAAACAGAAATTGGCAACCGCAGTTAAATACCCAATATACCAATAACTACGTCGTATCTGACAAAAA
Source organism: Palaemon carinicauda (assembly GCF_036898095.1). Taxonomy (NCBI): domain Eukaryota; kingdom Metazoa; phylum Arthropoda; class Malacostraca; order Decapoda; family Palaemonidae; genus Palaemon; species Palaemon carinicauda. Next base: position 95,575,704 of record NC_090744.1, read on the forward strand.
CAAAATCACGCATGGGTAGCCAGATCATCTAGACACACTTTCCAACATTAAAAAAGCAAAAGTTTTACGACACTATTTCGCAATATCTTACGGAAAAATGACTTGGCAAAAAAATTAAAAAAAATTAAAAAGGGACACTCGCGGTAAAATGCCCGACATTCTAATATACGACATCTCAGATAAAAAAAAAGACATGCACGTGTTAGCCCAACCATCAAGGCACACTTTCTAACACAAACATGAAAAAAAAAATGAATAATATACGGCAATTCCTTACTACGTAGTAATTTTTACAAATATTGAAAAAAAACAGAAACTGGTAACCGCAGTTAAATACCCAATATACCAATAACTACGTCGTATCTGACAAAAACAAAGTCATGCATGGGTAGCCAGATCATCTAGACACACTTTCCAACACTAAACAAGCAAAAGTTTTACGACACTATTTGGCAATATCTTACGGAAAAATGACTTGGCAAAAAAATGAAAAAAAATTAAAAAGGGGCACTCGCGGTAAAATGGTCCTCGTGGTGATGAACGACATTTTAACTAAAAAAAAAAACATGCACATGGTAGCCAAACAATCCACCAAGACTTTCCACAACTGGTAACCTATACAAGTTGCACCATTCTACGACAATTTCATAATACGTAATAACTTTGATAATTATGCAAACTACCTCAGAAGGGTAAACTCGGACGCGAACGACCCCGACGCGTCTCAGAAATCGGGGAAGGAGTACAGCTACAGCAATGCACATCTGGACACTACTAGAGCGTGTAGGGGAGACACCTCCTGCAGGTCGATCACCCACAAATTCAGTCACAGGGGTGAGTCACGTGAGAAAAACCTGTTTTTTTTTGACGCTCGGGGTCGCAAACGACCCACCGTACCTATCCAGGGTTAAAGTCCATTGATGGCGGAACTATTCTGGGTTCATCAATATCTGAAGGATGATCCTCAGGATGAGGGTCAGCAACGTCCTCATCTGACAACTGCTGAGAAACAAGCAAAGGGGTTGGCAATGCTTGACACGCCGCGTCCACACGCACTGGTGCATTAGTAGCGGACCAGGACGCAACGTCATGTAACTGCTTGACAGTCTGTGAACTGTCAACAACAACAGGTGCGTGAGGACGCACAGCGTCCACCCGAGACTGCTTTGACCGCTTAGTCTGAGCAGTCAAAACAACTCTAGACTGCGGATGTTGACGCTAAGCGTCAAAACAAGTCAACTCCGATGGTTGGCGAACCTTCCTGAACGTCAACAGGAGCATCAGCAAGTTGCCTAACGTCCAAATGCGGCTGAAAACCCACACGAGACCGCATCGAGTGTGGTTCTAAACAAACTGATTGACGTGACTTGGCTACACCAACGTCAACAGGACGCACAAAGGAACGTTTGGGTGGCTGAAGGCCAGGATCTCGATGAGATAAACGGCTAGGCTCAACGGAAACCTTATCGGCAGAATAGTCTTCCATAAGGGAGGCAAGCTTAGACTGCATGTCCTGCAGTATAACCCATTTAGGGTCCACGGGAATGGGTGCGGTAACCGACGGGGTTAACGTCTGAGACGGCACAACCTTGCCTTGCTTAGGCGGCGAGCAGTCATCCGATGACTGCAACGGGTCCGAACTGTCCCAATGACTACATCCAGGACGTTGGACCTGTCCTGAAGGGACCGACTTCCGTTTAAGAGGCCTAGAAACCTTGCTCCACGGTTTCTTGCGTGAAAAGCCTTCGGAAGACGAGGAGAAAATGGGCTCTCTCGTCTTATGGTAGGGGCGATCTTGGTGAGATACGCCTGATACCATAGAGGGAACGTCTGTTCGCTGATCAAGGCCTCTCGAACCCATAAGTCGTACGACATTACTTCTCCCCTGGGCTTGGGAGCTTGCAAGAGGTCCCGGACTAGGTGAACGACAGGCACGAACAGACGAACCCTCGGTCGCAAGAGGTCCCGGACTAGGTGAACGACAGGCACGAACAGACGAACCCTCGGTCGCAACACTGTTCACAACACTTTGCGCACTAATCACTTTCCCACTTTCCGCCGTGGCACTCTGACACTCAAGTTCCTTCACGTCAGCCATGAGTTGATTACGATCAGTTGCTAACGCTTCAACTCTTTCCCCCAAGGCATGAATAGCACGTAACATGTCTTGCATAGATGGTTCCTGAGTGCTAGAAGGGGGGTTAGGAACAACCACTACAGGGGAAGGATTAGGTTCAGGGGCATGTGGAGAGGAAAAATCTACAGACCTAGATGAACTCCTCCTTACCCTATCTCTCTCTAGCCTACGTGCATATTTATCGTATTCGAGCCAATCGAATTCCGAAAGGCCCACGCATTCCTCACACCGATCTCCCAATTGACAGGTTTTACCCCGACAATTGGAACACACAGTATGTGGGTCGAGAGATGCCTTTGGAAGACGCCTATTACAGTCCCTAGCATTACACTTCCGAAATCTAGGTACTTGTGAAGGGTCAGCCATTTTGAATTAGTCAAAGAAAATTCCAAAAAACAATCCAAGTCATCAACAAATAATCTGATTCAATAAAGAGTTCAAGAGTTTATGTTGAGGAAAAACACCTGCACAGCGAAAGCTCGAACCAAAATGAAGTACTTCACCAAATATGTTGAGAAAACTCCAGGTTCTACAGCGAGTATTGATACGTCTTGTCGTCAAGGTCGACAGAGAAGAATTGAAGGGTTTGTTTACATGCAAGAGTGGTATCTGGCCGACAGTTGGCGCTGGTGGGCACACCCGCAACCTTCATAGCGATCGCTCGCGAGTTTTTTGAGTGTGTTTTCTGTCGAGCCGCTGAGTAGCAGCTATTATATATTCACCGGCTAAGTTAAATATTTAAAAAACAAGTGACATCAAACAAACCAGATAAAATAGATTAAATGCTGCAGGTAAGTTATAACCTTGTCTACATTATATATAAAAAACCTAGAAATTCGGTAATACCCTCATACAGGGTCTCCATTCACAATCTGTTAGTTAGTAATAATCCTGTCAAAAATCGTGTCTATAAGAATTTCCAACCAATCCTTTCCTGCACATACACCGAATAGCTCGACCTATTATTTCTTTATACATGCTACTCTTTCCTCATACACCTGATAACATTTGGGAAATCGAATGATTCTTCACTCAACTGGTTAGCTATCTTAATTGTCCAGTGGCTACTTTCCACTTGGTATGGGGTAAAGAGACTCTTTAGCTATGGAGGAAAACACTCCAAAATCAAACAATTGTTCTCTAGTCTAGGGTAGTGCCATAGTCTCTGTACCATGGTCTTACACTATCTTGGATAGTTCTCCCACTTGAGGGTAAACTCAGACACACTATTCTATCTGTTTTCTCTTCCTCTTGGATTTTTCAATGGTGTGTTGGAAAGGCTTAACAGAAGTGCCATAGATGGCTGATGGTTTATTGAGCGGTTGTCTTTGATCTTCATGAAGAAACCATGCCATTTCTTTGAAATACAGGCAGTAAAAATTCTGACCATTTTGAAAACAGGGAATATCTATATCTCTGTCATACCTGACAGATGTATTCACACACATTAATGAACTATCCAAGGGACAGGGATGCTTACAATAAAAATGATAAAAGTTATCTGCCCTCGACAAGAAACTTCCAATGTAGGTAAAACACATTGAAAATGGAAAGTTTGCTAGCTTCCCTTCTCTTGATGAAGCTACTAGTACTGAAGATGAGCTGCTCACTGTGAATAAAGCAAAAGAACCTTTGTAATACCAGTTTCAGTCCAACCAAGGTTATTTTCACTTTAGAAAAGATTCTGTGCAACAAAGATGGTTACGAAATCCATTTTCTAACCTTGATTTCATGGATGATGATGGTATTATAAGAGATGATCTAGTGGAGTAACTAACCAATAACAAAATCTGAATAAAGTTTGAAAAAAAAAAAAAACTGGATATGTTCTGGTGTGCATAACTCAAAACACCCCACAGTTAGCAGGGAGAGCTTTGAAGGTCCTCGTGCCATTTACAGCTGTATAATTTTTCCAGGCAGGTTTGGATAAAAGTAATGACATCTGTAGGACATGTTCAAAAAAATAACCTAGTATAAACATCATCACTAATGTGAAACTACAAGAGCGCCACTAAAAATGTGTTGATGTGCACTATGTAGTACAATTTATAATCATTATTACAATGTGCATTCATTGCATCCTACTAGTTGAAACTTGTCATTCGATATCTGTTCAGTGATTGAATACACCGAATGATTTCTAAACAAGGTTTGTGTCACTAAACCTTATCATATGTTATTATTGTATTTATATTGGATAGAGTACAAGAATATTTTCCGAAGAAATAAGGGGTACAGGTATTGAAAAAGGATAAGAATCCCAGCTCTATAGTATTCATATCCAAAACTATCATTATTGTCCTTCCTTCTGTCAAAGTGGCTATCCTGGAGGGTACTAAAGCCACACATGGTGAGTTGGCTCTGCCATATTGACCAATTTTATAAAATATTTGGTACTTAATCTATGAGTTGAAACTTTATTTTCAAGTATAATGAGACTTTCTTTTTGGTTTTTATTTCTTATTCTGTCTGGAGATAAAATGCAAAATCCAGTACCAGTGCATCATAGACTTTGCCTGTGTTGCCTGATGTATTACAATATTTGTGGACTATTTTCCCTTTTTGGAGCCCTTGGGCATGTAGCATTCACCTTTGCCAAGTAGGGTTGTAGCTTGGCTAAGAATAACAAAAACAACAGTAGGTGGCATCTATCCCAGGACCCCCACCTCTACTCCATGTGCTACAATATTGCCCTAAGGCATGACAGCCATCCCCAATCATGGCAGCTGTAAGAGGGCAATGCAGACTTTAGTGTCCTAATCCTTCCTCTACCCAGCATCCTGGACTGGATAAGTTGGGGGGGAAGGGTGAAAAGTTGTCTAGATCTGGTCCTGGATGTCGCAGGAGTCTTCTTCAGCGCCCACTCCAGGAAAGCGACAGGGTTCGATGGTCAGCCATAGAGGAACCCAGAGGAGGCACAGAAGGTCAAGAAATGGTAGGAGAGAAGAGCTAAAAGTCCGCAAAAGCTCGGGCATTACCACATCTGAATCCAGAAAATCTCTCAACCTTCTTCTGCTTACTGAACTCTACACACTGGAGAGGTGGCCACGATTGCAACTGTCACAAGGGGATTACTATAGCCAGTTTGAGGCACTAGAGAAATATGTATGTAATGCACAGAAGCCAATATCAAAGTGACTGCTCAGTGGCCTGTTGAGTGGGCACCGCTTACACATCAACCACCAGCTAATACCATTACCTTTTTAAAAGACATACTCCAACAGAATCCTCAAGAACAACACCAGTATTAAAGTAACACAAGGGCAACTTGTATTGCTTCCACACAAAAATAAACTTGTTTTAGTATTACAAAAAGAAAACATCAAGGGTAGATACTATACCTCCTAAATCGAGTGCTAAATCAAGCAAATGGAGAGTGCCATGTGCAGTTCCAATAACAATAATACCATGCCATGGCCGAAGTTCCGGGGCTAAAGTACCAGAGTCAATGCTCACTTCTCCTCCCGACACCATCGCCAAGGATGTAACCTTGAAGAAAATAGAATTTCAATAATCATTCCTTTCAAATTCATCTTTTTAACTAATTTTTGAAAAATTTTCATAAACACTAAATTCAATTAATTGAGGCACTTGACATTTAGCAAAAGGTTTTAAGGCATAAATCTTTTTAGTTTTAACCAATTGAGGAATTGT
>NC_090744.1:95586494-95590757 GCF_036898095.1 Palaemon carinicauda
CAGGGACGAGGAGAATGAGAACTGCCTCCATACCTTGAAATGAGAGACGTTATAGGAGAGACCAAACAGCTTGCTAACATGTTTGTCCAAGGCTAAAGCTATCAAGAAGATTCGTCTCAAAGGTGAGGTTCCTATCTTTGACCATGATCCACGGTGGTGGTCTCAAACTATGAATGAGCATAGAAAGCTCAACCAAAGAGGAAAAATCATATGCTCTTAGCCTAAAAGGTTGACTTCAGGCTGACCAATAGCATTTCACTGCTGATACAGAGTAGACATACCCCTTCAGGAGGTTAAATAACAAATCGGCTATTAGTGGATTAGAGGCTCTGAGAGGAGAAACGCCACCTTCCACAACTCCAAGGACAGATGATGTCTCACTTGGCTTGCTAGACAGAGATTGATGACCCGTGGAGGTATTCATACATCTCTCATGCAACTTCATGTGAAAAGCCTTTCGCTCAGACACTAAATACATCCAACCATGAAGTCAAAAGTGATTTCACTGTGCTGTGGAATCTCCACCAGCAGAATTAGAGGGTCAGGGTACCAATCTACTTTGGGGTGCTTCAGAGGGGCTCAAACTCTATCAATAAAACTCCTTATCAGACAGAAAAGCACAAGTTTCTGGACCAGTCCATGGGTACTAGAATGCATCCTCAAACGCCACTCTAAAATCTGATACCGTACCAGAGTAATAAACTGCCAGCTTTTGGTTTAACGAGGTCACAAAACAGTAGATCGTTGGTGAACCTCATGAAATCAGGATCTCGGTCGCTATCCAAGGATCCAAAAACCATTCGGAGCCAACTACTTGCATCTTTCTGCTGAATTTGTCCACTACGACATTCTTTTAGCTTGGAATAAATCAAGCTGTGAGAGTAACTAAGTTGAGCTCTAACCACTCAAGGATCTCTAATGTAAGCAGGCAAAGTTGGAGTGTCACTGTACCTCCTTGCCTGTTCATGTCTGTCACCACGGTAGTATTGCCACTATTCAAAATGTTGGAGTCCCAGAAGGGCTACTCACAGTTCCAACACATTTATATGGCATAGAAGCTCTTATCCAGACCACTGTCCAGATACCATATACTGGCAAAAGCATGCTCCCTTGATGAGTCTGTGAACAACAGACACTCTAGGAGGAGGCATCAAAAGAGAATAGCCCCTTAAAAAGCTTGTCTCATCCACCCACCATTCTAGGTCTTGCCTGGACTTTTCTCTTATTGGCACCAATGCAAGAGGATAGTTGAAATGTTGATACCAGAGTCCCTTCAACGCCCACAAGAGACATTCCAGGGAAACTAGATGACCCCGTAGTTTCTTTCACCGATGCACAGGAAGTTTGGCTACCGAAGGAAGGGGAGTGTACTGTGGGCCTGTCGAAGAAATTGGAGTGCTACAATACTTCCCTCAGTCATGCTACCCTATCCTGAGATGAAAAGGTCTTTCTGAGGACCATGTTGATGTTCACTCCAAGGTATACGAGTCTGCATTGGCACTAACATGGACTTCTTCCGATTCATCACAATTCCTAGATCGTGACAAAACAAAATGAGTCTGTCTCAGTAAAGGAGAAGGACTTCATCCAAGTTTGCCTAGATCTGTCAATCATCTAGGTATAGAAAGAGACAAATGACGTTGGTATATGCCCATGCTGACACTAGCATAGTCTGGTGAATACTTGTGGTACTGTCAATAGACCGGAGCAAAGCAATTTGAACTGGTACACCTTGCTGGCTACAACAAAGCGGAGGTACTTCCTGGAGGCCGGATGTATTGGGTGTCTTTTAGGTCAAACATCAGCATGAAGTCCAGGGGTCTGATCACTTGCCTGTCCGTGAATGCACTCTCCACCCTGAATGTTGTTAGTAACACAAACTCGTTTATGGCTGATGGGTCTATGACTGGTCTCCAGACGCATTTTCAACAAGAAAGAGTAGACTGAAGAAGACTTCTTGGAGAAAGCCATCCTCCAACATAGCATGGCCTTCTGCTTGAAGGGCTACATCCTTCGCTGATCCCTGGCGATAAGATGACGATGTCGCTAGTGGTGAAATTAGGGAAAAGGGGATTACTGATGAACGGGAGGACGTATCTGGATTGCAGGATGTCTACCGCTCAACTTTCCACCTCGTGGTACCACTACCACCTACACTTAAATAGGAGGCATCTCACCACAAGAGGCATCATGATAAGATTGCCCCCTTAACAGGCTTGTTCTCATCCTTGTTGAACCGAAAAGGTCTGGTTTATTCCCTGCTTTAAAATGAATGCAGCGAAGCAAAAGTCATTTCTCTGGATTGGCCTTCTGTGCCTGCCTAGCCAGGGTTGATGATCTAGGTTGCTCGTAATTGGAGGTGGAGGCTGTCAGGACACTGTCCAGCTTAACAACAAGTCCCAGTTGAAAATTATCCACTTTTCAATCACTGCCCCTATTTCCTCCAATGGGAACAGAGCAGGAACTTTGAAACTTTGAGAAGTGTTAATCAGGTTTAGGATCCATCTTCACCCAATGCAATTTGGAGGCAACGACATCGCGTCACTAAGGGCCCCTTTCACCAACTGATTGGTAGCTTGTTGGGTCAGCAATTCTATGGCTCTCCCTCTAATTGGGACAATGCCTTCGAGAGCCTTTCTCTTGTCGGGGTCTGAAAAATCCTGGGTGTCTGCTAAATAGCCAACTGTGCCTGACCAGGGGTCAATCCACGAGGCCGCCTGAAGAATCGCCATCACTGTGCTCTCCTTACTAGTAGAGTCCGCTACAAAAAGTCAGATGTTCCGGGTGGTTAGACAGTTTGTGGTGGCACTTGGGGTCAACACCACCACTACAGAATCAAGGGGTAAGGGTAAAGAAACCTCTTTCGTGTAGTATTTCTTCTAACATGCAAAAGCTAGCAGAATTACACGGCAGGATCTTCCCACCCTCAAGGAAACCTTTCTCGCAGAGACCTACAAGTCCAAATTTTCTACTGCTTTTAAGGCCAAGATTGACCATGGATGCTCTAGATGAGGTCTGGTGGCACGAAGTCCCTGACAAAGTCAATCTATAGCTGCTTTTCTCCCCTTACGAGGAAAGCAAGGAGCAGCATCTCCCAGTACACAGACCCTCCGGATGCAACTCAGCACCTGATCTAAGGTAGAATCTGACTGCCCCTCCTCCATACCCAGAGCATTAGGTACTGCTAATTGGGGAAGGGCAGTCCGATTCCTTAAAATCATCAAAATTATAGTCATCCCTCTCCGGTACAGTAACCGGTCAGTGTCGGGAGGGATCAAATTCTAAAAAGGTATCACATTCCTCTCTCCTGAGAGGAAACTGTGATGGGGGGAGGTGGATGCTTACCCTGGGTCGGAGAGAGGTTGTTCTGGACTGTGCCGGAGACAACCAATAGTTGACAACCAGGGTGATCACTCTGGGTGAAAAGGACCCCTATAAGATCAGGTGAACCCCTTGGAAAAGGAACTGGAAGGTTGTCTGATGGGCTGCACGTTTGTATGAAATTTTGCAAGGTGTGACCTCAAGAAGCCCTTCTTCCTAGCATGTGTGGAGGTGTCTGCTCCAACGGAAGAAGGCGAACTGATCATATGGTAAAGGAGAGCGCGCCCATATATCGAGCTTATTGGTGAGAAGTTTCAATTCCTCTCGCTGTATGTTGGAGTGTCTCAGATTTACGAGCTTCTTCGCAAGTCTTTTCTTCTAGATTCTCACACGACTCTGTTTCACTCGCACCGTGATGGCATACTTCCGCAGATTGGCGATGCTTTACTGGTTTACGCTTTTGTTGGTAGCACACTTTAGCCTTGCACACTGCTGGAAAGCTCGTTATAAACCTTGCAACACATACTACAGGGGCTCATTTTGAGAATCTATGCTTAACTGAGCTAAAGATTAAAGATAAAAAAATGGTTTACAGCCATCCCAGAAAAGAAAGCGGGCTATAGCTAAACGAGGGAAACAAAATCTCTATCATTTTAGAAAATGTACATGGGCAGCTTAAGAGAGCATTGGTGGAACAGGGCGCTTATATGAAAATTGGAGAACTTTGGCCTGAGTACGCTCAATGGCCGGGATTTCCAAAATTGAAGAAAGGAGCTCCTGTACTTCTCTAGGGGATGTAGGGAGGTCTTGGGATCTTGCTGTATGAATGTAAGGTCTACTATTTCCTTCGGCTTGTCCTCCAAAGAGTTAAGGGAAGAATGGGTGGAGTGACGAGTTTCAAAGGTCGGAAATAAAAATTTCGTCATTTTCCCGACCTTGAGG
>NC_090744.1:95591257-95596257 GCF_036898095.1 Palaemon carinicauda
AATGTATATATATAGTATATATATACACATACATACATATATATATTTGTATATATATATATATATAATATATATATATATATATATATATATACTGCATTTGGTAACAGGCAGTTATTTATTCCTTTTTTATATTCGTGTATGACAACTTCGAGAACATCAGAGTTCTACTCTCAGTCGGCAGACCACAACCACTTGTATTGGCACAAGAAATGATAAATAGATGATAAATAGATGTTAAACTCTTTTTCAAATGTCAGATCAGCTGCATTAGCTTTTTCCAAGGAAAATGAAGTCGTCCCTAATATCATGCAAATAATCAGGAGAGATATTCAGTCCTCCTGATTTCGCATATGGCTGCCTTGAACCAAAGGCTAATGTATTCTTCACAAGGTGTCACGTGACCTGGGCGATCAATGGAAATGTTCCCACAGCATGTTTCTACAGCTTAGATAATGGCACAGATATTATTTGAATAGGAGCAGTAACATTGCTGTAATGGATTTAATTGAGGCAAGATTCTGCTATTTTTTTTTTCTACTTGACGGTGCATGAATAAAAAGTCATCGATTTTTTATGCTATTGTACTTTTGTAGATATGCATGCTGTAGATATGTGAGTGAACTACTTGGTTTAGATTTTCAGATATTCATGAAAACATTTCCATTTTGAAAGTGACTATATATATATATATATATATATAAATAGTATATAGTTTATATATATATATGTATATACATATATATACTGTACACACATATATATATATATATATGTATGTGTATATATATATATATATATATGTATGTTATATATATATATATATATGTATGTATATATATATATATATATTATATATATATATTAATATATGTATGTATATATATATATATGTATGTGTATATATATATATTATATAAATATATATATTATATATATATGTATGTATGTATGTAATATATATATATATATATTATATATATATATATTTTATATATATATATATATATATATATATATATATATATATATTACCGGTACACAGGAATGCTTGCAAACAATCACAGATCACAGATATCCTCAAAGTATTTATTATATCTTCCCTCATCATTACTTGAGTTTCCTATCAAGCACTTTTTCGTGACTGTTCGATGGCGTTGGGTAGGATAAGTTCTTCAATTACAGTCTCAAAGAATTGTAAGGGATACACTGACAGGGGCGTATCAAAGGTTTATAATAGATCGAAGGTCAGGGCCAGCTTTTAAAAGAAATATATAGAAAAAGAGTTGGATACTCACTGGGTTTATATGTGTTAGAGGGTTAGAGATAAGAATGATTGGAGGTATCTTGTGGAGGTCTTTTGCGCCACACGGCGTTGGAGAAGTTACAGTAGTTAGTTAGGACTTTAAACTGTCAAATTGGATCTCTCTCTCTCTCTCTCTCTCTCTCTCGAATCCGCTACAGGTAGAGGGGATTTGTAATAATCCGCTTTTGTATCAGATCATAAGTTAGATGATTACCTCTCCTCTCTCTCTCTCCTCTCTCTCTCCTCTCTCTCCATCCGCTATAGGTAGAGGGGATTTGTAATAATCCTGCTTTTGTATCAGATCATAACTTAGATGATTACCTCTCCTCTCTCTCTCTCTCTCTCTCTCTCTCTCTACATATCGAAGGCAATGTGTAACAATCCTGCTTTTGTGTAAAATCATAACTCAGAGGATTTTCTTATAAGGCCATATGTTTAACAATTGTTATACTTTATAGAGCGAAAAACGAGAAGAAACAATAAAATAGACTAGAGCCCAAAGAGTCTTAGTGTGGTACATTTGTTCTTTCCTGTTAACGAAAGTTCGTCAGAATCAAGAGCGTTTTGCACGCAAAGAAATCCTTTAATGATATGGTACATCTTGGTGGTTAATCTATCTATTACTTTTCATGCTGTTTACACATGACATGTGGTTTGGCCTAGAAAAACAAGCATGATGCATATGCAGATGATGCTAGTTACATATGCAGATGATGCTACTCTCTTTGCCTAAATTCCATCTCCTGAATGTAGGTCTAGGGTAACTGAATCTTTTAATAAAGATCTTACTAAAATTGAGGATGAACACTAACCAAACAAAGTTTTATTGAAGTAGGTCGAAGACAGTGGCTCCTTAACATCCAGATTTCTGTATTGATAGTGATTCTTTAACTATATACAATGCCTTTAAAGTTTTAGGTGCGATTCTTGATTACTTTTGAGAAACACGTTTGGTCTTTTTCTTCTAAAAGTTGTCAAAAATTGTCTCACAGAGAATGTGTTCTAAGATTTTCGGTGGTAAATCTACTCTGAAAAAAATAATAATCTAATTCTTTCATTTCTATCTTGTTTTAAGTATTGTCCTCTTATCTGGTCTTCAGATAGGGAGACTCATATTAATTTGTTGGACAAAAACTTGTGGTCTATTGAATATCTTATTACTGATTTGGATATTAACAGGCTGACATAAATCTCTATTTATATTTCATATATGACAGATCTATTTTAAACGTTTTTACTGATCTCAAGATATTTTATATTCTTTATTCATTACTTATCATATAGCTTATGCCATTATTTACTTTCTTCATCGTTCTGTTTTTACCTCTGGAGGCCTGGGGCTTGTAGTATCATACTTTTCCAACTAGGGTTGTAGAATAGATAGTAATGATGATAGTATGATACAGGATCGTCTTAACGTAATTGTGGACGAAATAGCCATCAGATAAAATCTGCAGAGGTGAGCCTACTGACTCATGGTAAAATTGGATATCGAAATTATTGAAGTATTCTTAGCAGATGATCTTGACATGTAGAGAAAGCGGAAGATTTCCATTTCCATCCAGATTGTTATCTCGGTATCATAGAAAGAACAAGAAGAACAGGAGAATTTAAGAGTTCTTCCGGGTCCTGCAACTTCAATTTTAAGCTCTTTCTTGTGCTGCAATTTCAAGTTAATGCTCTTCCTTGTGCTGTAGCTTCAAGTTTAAGCTTTTTCTTATTCTGCAGCTTGAAGTTTATTCTCTTCCTTGTGCTGTAGCTTCAAGTTTAAGCTTTTTCTTATTCTGCAATTTGAAGTTTATTCTCTTCCTTGTTCTGTAGCTTCAAGTTTAAGCTTTTTCTTACTCTGCAACTTCATGTTTATGCTCTTCCTTGTGCTGCAAACTTAGAGTTTAAGCTCTTCCTTGTTACGCTGCTTCAAGTTTAAGCTCTTCCTTGTTCTGCTGTTTCAAGTTTAACCTTCCTTGTTCTGCAACTTTAAGTTAAAAGTTCTTCCTTGTTTTGCAACTTGAAATCCTCTGAAAAATTTCAACGCCATCATAATGGCCGATCTAATACTGCGAGTTGATGTGGGGTCATTGACCTATATTAACTTCCCTCTCGGATTTCGCGTCATCGCTTTTGTAATTACTTTCGATTTTTTTCCTCGCAATGTAGGAGTATATAGATGGTCCGATGTATCTGTGCGCATTCATGTCTACATATGAAACAGACAATACAACAAATGCCTTTTATTTGGCTATCGATTTTCTTTACTGTTCTGTTTATATGAGTTCTGAATTCTAGCTTGGTTAGTTTGAAATGGGCGACATTTTACTGGATTGACTTCAGTTAGGGTTCTCCACGTAACCGAACATTGTTCGGCGAACTTTGTTTCTTATCGAACAAAGTTCGTTAAAGGTCTTTAAGCTTTCGTCTAAACGATGACAGTTGAGCAGCGAGAGCTTGGTGACGACAGCAAGAGTGATTGATGTAGGGTAACAAGAAAATGAACATCAGTATGCGAAAAAAAAAATATCTCCTGTGTATTGTTATTGCTGTGTGTGCTAAAAAGGAAGAAGAAAATTTGCTGCCTATAGTGTGTTTGCAAAGCAGGCAAATTTTAGAAGTCGTGTATTTTATAATACTACAGGAGTTTTAAATTGAATGAAAACTGGATTTCGTAAATTACAGGAGAATGGATTGAAAATACGTTTTACAATGTTATCTCTAAACTGTAACCTACAATCACTAAACAGGATACAATTATGCAGAACTTCCATACACATCACAACAATGATTTCCAAACAGAGTTTGTGTAAAATCAAACTCGAAACTTGCTGAGAGATCTATGAAAACCTAAGAAAAGAGATTTCTTCGACTTGCTAATTTGCCGCATTTCTCGCCTGTCACGTCTGTGTTATCTGCGGAAAAAGCTAGTTTTCGCTTCACCTCATCTTCAATAACATTATTAATAATAGTGCCCCGAGTTATTTTATAAATTGCTGCAACTCTTAATTCATTGTAGACTGCTCCAGGCATAAAGTTGAAAAACGAGCTCTTGCATTGGCAGCCCGTAAATAATTGTATCAGGATTTCGATAAGCATCGGCCCTCACATCCCAGAGGCTGAAAGGGTGTTGTTTATACAACTATCAAGTTCAAAGTTGCCTCATGGGCCCAATAAAATTGGACATGTTTAAAGTTGAAAATAGAGGATAAAAAAATGGTATATCATTGCATTGGTGAAAAACGTAACTTTGTACGTCAGGCAAGGACATCTCTCCAATCTTAACCGCCAACGAGCACAACTCTCGTTTACTTCGATAAGCTGCGTACTAGAAAAAAAAAAAAAAAAAAAAAAAAAGCCTACTGAACTTTGCTAGCTGCTTATACGCTTCTGGCGTCACGTGTATCAAAGTTCGTCAAGCAAAGCTCGTACGTGTGGACGGAGCATAAGTGACAATTAGTTTTTTACGCGGTCAGTAATAGCAAATTAATCAATTTTTTTAGTCAAGTGTCTCAAAAGTCATCAGTCTTTATCGCAGTCAATCGTTGCGAAAACATCACGATTATTTTTCTATTTTTATTTTATTTTTTTTTTTTTTTTTTTTTTTTGCAGCCAATCCAAGCGAAAGACATCATCATTTTTCCCCCAGTTAATCCTCATGATTACGCAGTCAATAATAGCAAAATAAATCATCAAATTTTTAGTC
>NC_090744.1:95601257-95608757 GCF_036898095.1 Palaemon carinicauda
CCAGTACGTACTAGATTTCGTCAATGTCGTCTTCTGTATTGCAATATTCGTGGTCTTCATGCAAATATCCAAGACCTTACAGTTGCGTCCAGACAGTATGATATTCTCTTGTGCTCAGAAACTTTGGTTTCTAATATGAGGCACTCATCTGAGCTCCTTATAACTGGTTTTAAGAAGCCAATAATGTTGAAACGTGATGCCATCCCTAGGGCCAGGGGAATGGCGGTGTATATTAGGACCGAGTACCCTGCTTCTCATAAGTCCTGCTATCAATGTGGATGTCATGAGATTCAGGTAATAAAAGTTTGTGGCAGGCATAACAACTTTTATTTATGTTCGATCTACCGGAATCCAGACATGGATGATTCTATCTTCGATTGTCTTCTTACCATTATGGCTAAGATACAAGAAGATGATAGAAAGGCTTCTTTTGTCTTTGTTGGTGATTTTAATGCTCACCATAGGGAGTGGTTAAGTTCTATCTCTCCTACCGATCGCCATGGCTTGAGAGCTTTAGACTTTGCCTCTGAATCAGGCTGTGAGCAAATCATAAATGAAGCTACTCACAGGTCTGGTAATTGCTATACACTGACTCCCCTGGCGTTATAACTGGTAAGGTTGGTTCTCCAGTCGGGACATCTGATCATGCCTTGATTTCATTATTAGTGAAGACTGAGCAGCCTGTCCCTGATATATCATATTCTTGTAAAATTTATATGAAATCCCAAGCAGACTGGAATGGGATTTTTACATGATCTTTTGTGCTTGAATTGGTCACAATTATATAATAGTGTAGATCCTGTTGTCTCTTTGAATGAGAATCTAGTCAACATAATTGATAGGCGTATCCCTTCTCGTGTGCTAAGGTACCGAGTGAAGGACAAACCGTGGTTCAATGATGATTGTAAACGTGCTTTTTTGGAGAAGCAGGAGGCCTATCAACTTTGGAAGGGTAACAGATCAGATTTGACCTGGAACAACTATACTCAGCTTCGAGCTTTTGCTCAGAGAGTTTATGCCTCAACTGAAAAGGAGTACAATTTAACCATAAAAGAAACACTTTCTGGTACAACTCAGGAACATAAATGGTGGTCTACCCTTAAATCTGCACTCTTTGGTGTAGATGCAACAGTTCCTCCTTTACTTAAACCAGATGGCTCAGTCACTCACTGTCCAAAGGAAAAGGCAACCCTTTTGGCTGATGTTTTTGACAGTAAACAGAGTAATGAAAAACTTGAACTTCCTCATTCCTGTTTTCCTGAGGCTAAACTAACTAGTGTAGCTTTTCGATCTCGTGAGATTAAAGCTCTGTTGATGGACCTTGATGCTTATGGAGGTGTAGACCCAAATGGTATTTTTCCTTTGTTTTTTATAAAGACAGCAGATTTCTTAGCTCCAAAGTTATCTGTTATTTTGCGCAAGTTAGCAAGAAGAGGAGCTTTTAGCACTAGTTGGAGAATTGGTAATGTTACTCCTCTATGTAAATGTGTTTGTGGTAGCTCAAGTCCCACTGATTACCGCCCAATTTCCATAACTCCCATATTATCTAAAGTTTTTGAACGTCTTCTGGCAAAACGTCATAATAGGTTTGCTGAAGGTAATCATCTACTCCCTAGTTTGCAATTTGGTTTTCGTAAAGGCCTGGAGCATGTGATGCCCTTCTTACAATCTCCAATGCTGTACAGAAATCCCTTGATTGTGGTCGGGAAGTTCGTATGATTGGCCTTGATTTTAGTGCTGCCTTTGACCGTGTTAATCATGAGGCCATTGTTTTCAAACTGAAACAGTTGGGAGTGGGTGGGTCGTTTCTTAGCATTATTATTGATTTTTTAAGTAATAGATCTCAAAGAGTTGTTGTTGATGGACACCATAGTGATTATAGGAATGTGATATCCGGTGTTCCACAGGGTAGTGTTCTTGGCCCATTACTTTTCATACTATATACACATGACATGTGGTTTGGCCTAGAAAACAAGCTTGTTGCATATGCAGATGATGCTACTCTCTTTGCATCAATTCCATCCCCTGAATGTAGATCTAGGGTTGGTGAATCCCTTAATAGAGATTTAGCTAGAATTAGTGCATGGTGCAAATTATGGGGTATGAAGTTGAATCCTAACAAAACTCAAAGTATGATTGTAAGTAGGTCAAGGACGGTGGTTCCTCAACATCCGGATCTCAGTATTGATAATGTTTCTTTAAATATGTATGACTCTTTCAAAATTTTAGGTGTGATTCTCGACAGTAAATTTACTTTTGAGAAACATATAAGGTCTGTGTCTTCTTCAATTTCACAAAAAATAGGCTTATTGAGAAAGTCTTTCAAGATTTTCGGTGATCAATCTATTCTGAAGAAGTGTTTTAATTCTTTCATTCTACCTTGTTTTGAGTATTGTTCTCCTGTCTGGTCTTCAGCTGGTGATTCTCATCTTAATTTGTTGGACAGAAACTTACGGTCTATTAAATTTCTTATTCCTGATCTAGATATTAATCTCTGGCACCGTCGTTCAATTAGTTCATTATGTATGTTGCATAAGATTTTTCACAACTCTGACCATCCTTTACATTCAGATCTCCCTGGACAATTCTATCCTGTTCGTAATACTAGGCAGGCAGTTAATTCTAATAGCCAGGCCTTCTCCATCACGAGGCTCAATACTACGCAGTACTCTAGAAGTTTTATTCCAGCTGTGACCAAGTTGTGGAATGATCTTCCTAATCGGGTGGTTGAATCAGTAGAACTTCAAAAGTTCAAAGTTGGAGCAAATGCTTTTTTGTTGACCAGGCGGACATAGTCTTTTTATAGTTTATTTATGACATATTTGTTTTTGATGTTGTTGATAGTTTATTATATGACATGTCTGTTTTGACTTTGTTTCTTATTTTAGAATGATTTATTGTTAATTTGTTCTCTTCATTTATTTATTTCCTTATTTCCTTTCCTCACTGGGCTATTTTTCCCTGTTGGAGCCCCTGGGCTTATAGCATCTTGCTTTTCCAACTAGGGTTGTAGCTTGGATAGTAATAATAATAATAATAATAATCCGCTATAGGTAGAGTTGATTTGTAATAATCCTGCTTTTGTATCAGATCATAAATTAGATGATTACTCTCTCTCTCTCTCTCTCTCTCTCTCTCTCTCTCTCGAATCCGCTATAGGTAGAGTTGATTTGTAATAATCCTGCTTTTGTATCAGATCATAAATTAGATGATTATACTCTCTCTCTCTCTCTCTCTCTCTCTCTCTCTCTCTAATCCGCTACAGTTAGAGGGGATTTGTAATAATCCTGCTTTTGTATTAGATCATAAGTTAGATGATTACTTCTCTCTCTCTCTCTCTCTCTCTCTCTCTCTCTCTCTCTCTCCCCATATCGAAGGCATTGTGTAACAATCCTGCTTTTGTGCAAGATCATAACTCAGAGGATTTTCTTATAAGGCCATATGTTTAACCCTTGTTATACTTTATAGAGCGAAAACGAGAAGAAACAATAAAATAGAGAGCCCAAAGAATCTTAGTGTGGTACATTTGTTCTTTCCTGTTAACGAAAGTTCGTCAGAATCAAGAGCGTTTTGCACGCAAAGAAATCCTTTAATGATATGGTACATCGTGGTGGTTGATCTATGTATTACTTTTCACTCTGTTTACACATGACATGTGGTTTGGCCTAGAAAACAAGCTTGATACATATGCAGATGATGCTAGTTACATATGCAGATGATGCTAGTTACATATGCAGATGATGTTAGTTACATATGCAGATGATGCTACTCTCTTTGCCTAAATTCCATCTCCTGAATGTAGGTCTAGGGTAACTGAATCTTTTATTAAAGATCTTACTTAAATTGAAGCTGAACACTAACCAAACAAAGTTTTATTGCAAGTAGGTCGAAGACAGTGGCTCCTTAACATCCAGAATTCTGCCTTGATAGTGTTTCTTTAACTATATACAAC
This sequence comes from Palaemon carinicauda, assembly GCF_036898095.1. Lineage (NCBI taxonomy): Eukaryota > Metazoa > Arthropoda > Malacostraca > Decapoda > Palaemonidae > Palaemon > Palaemon carinicauda. The sequence goes on from NC_090744.1 coordinate 95,605,210, forward strand.
GCTTTTGAAATTTTAGATGCGATTCGTGATTACCTTTGAGAAACACATTTGGTCTGTTTCTTCTAAAAGTTGCCAAAAATTGTCTCACTGAGAAAGTATTCAAAAATTTTCGGTGGTAAATCTATTCTGAAAAAAAAAGAAGAAAACAATTATTCTTTCATTCTAGCTTGTTTCAAATATTTTCCTCTTGTCTGGTGTTCAGATGGGGAGACTCATATTAATTTGTTGGACGAAAACTTGTGGTCTATTGAATACCTTTATTTGGATATTAACAGGCTGCCATAAGTCTCTATTTATGTTTTATATATGACAGATCTATTTTAACGTTTTTACTGATCTCAAGATATTTTATATTCTTTATTCATTACTTATCATATAGCGTATGCCATTATTTCCTTTCTTCATTGTGGTGTTTTTACCTGTGGAGCCTTGGGGCTTGTAGTATCATACTTTTCCAACAAGGGTTGTAGAATAGATAGTAATGATAATAGTATGATACAGGATCGTCTTAACGTATATGTTGACGAAATAGCCATCAGATAAAATCTGTAGAGGTAAGCCCACTGACATATGGTAAAATCGGATATCGAAATTATTGAAGTATTCTTAGCAGATGATCTTGACATGTAGAGAAAGCAGAAGAGTTCCATTTCCATCCTGATTGTCATCTCGGTATCATGGAAAGAACAAGAAGAAAAGGAGAATTTAAGAGTTCTTCCTTTTACTGCAACTTCAAGTTTAAGCTTTTTCTTGTGCTGTAACTTCAAGTTTAAGCTTTTTCTTATTCTGCAACTTCGTTTATTCTCTTCCTTGTGCTGTAACTTCAAGTTTAAACTTTTTCTTATCCTGCAACTTCGTTTATGCTCTTCCTTGTGCTGTAACTTCAAGTTTAAGCTTTTTCTTGTTCTGCAACTTCAAGTTTAAGCTTTTTCTTGTGCTGTAACTTAAAGTTTAAGCTTTTTCTTATCATGCAACTTCGTTTATGCTCTTCTTTGTGCTGTAACTTCAAGTTTAAGCTTTTCCTTGTTCTGCAACTTCAATTTTAAGCTTTTCCTTGTTCTGCAACTTCAATTTTAAGTTTTTCCTTATGGTGCAAATTCAAGTTGACACTTTTCCTTGTTCTGCAATTTAAGCTAAAAGTTCTTCCTTGCTTTGAAACTCAAAATCCCCTGAAAAATTTCAACGCCATCATAATGGCTGATCTAATACTGCGAGTTGATATGGGGTCATTGACCTATATTAACTTCCCTCTCGGATTTCGCGTCATCGTTTTTATAATTACTTTCGATTTTTTCCTCGCAATGTAGGAGTATATAGATGGTCCGATGTATCTGTGCGCATTCATGTCTACATATGAAACAGACAATGCAACAAATGCCTTTTATTTGGCTATCGATTTTCTTTATTGTTCTGTTTATATATGAGTTCTGAATTCTAGCTTGGTTAGTTTGAAATGGGCGACATTTTACTGGATTGACTTTAGTTAGGGTTCTCCACATAACCGAACATTGTTCGGCGAACTTTGTTTCTTATCGAACAAAGTTCGGTAAAGGTCTTTATGCTTGTGTCTAAACGATGACAGTTGGGCAGCGAGAGCCTGGTGACGGCAGCAAGAGTGATTTTTGTACTGGTAGCAAGGAAATGAACATCAGTATTAAAAAGAAAAAGAAAAAAAAATTATCTTTGTATTGTTACTGCTGTGTGCTAAAAAAGGAAGAAGAAAATTTGGTGCCTAGAGTGTTTGCAAACGAGACAAAATTTGTGAAGTCGTGTATTTTATAATACTTCAGGAGATATAACGTGAATGAGAACTAGATTTCATAAATTACATGAGAATGGATCTAGATACGTTTTACAATGCTATCTCGAAACTGGAACCTGCAATCATCAAAGAGGATACAATTATACAGAACTTCAATACACATCACAACAAGGATTTCAAAGCGGAGTTTACGTAAAATTATACGCGAAACTTGCGGAGAGATATATGAAGACCTAAGAAAAGAGATTTCTTCGACTTGCTAATTTGCCATATTTCTCACCTGTCACGTCTGTGTTATCTGCGGAAAGGGTTAGTTTTTGCTTCACCTCATCTTCTCATCTTCAATAACATTATTAATATTAGTGCTTAGAGTCATTTTAGAAATTGCTGCAGCTCTTCATTCATTGTAGATTGCGCCAACTTAAAGTTGAAACACAGGCTCTTGCATTGGCAGCCCGTAAAATTGTATTACGATCTCAATAAGCATCAGCCATCATATCCCAATGGCTGAAAGGGTATTGTTTACACAACTATCAAGTTTAAAGTTGTCTCATGGGCCCAATAAAACTTGGACATGTTTAAAGTTGTCTCATGGGCCCAATAAAACTTGGACATGTTTAAAGTTGTCTCATGGGCCCAATAAAACTTGGACATGTTTAAAGTTGTCTCATGGGCCCAATAAAACTTGGACATGTTTAAAGTTGTCTCATGGGCCCAATAAAACTTGGACATGTTTAAACTTGAAAGTAGAGGATAAAAAAAAAAATTGTATATCATTGCATTGGTGGAAAGGGTAACTTCGTACGTTAGGCAAGGTCATCTTCCCAGTCTTAACCGCCAACGAGCACAGCTCTCGTTTACTTCGGTAAGCTACGTAAAAAAAGAAAAAAAAAATACTGAACTTTGCTAGCTGCTTATACGCTTCTGACGTCACGTGTACCAAAGTTTGTCGAGCAAAGCTCGTACGTGTGGAGCCTAAGCGACAATTAGTTTTTTACGCGGTCAGTAGTAGCAAATTAATCAATTTTTTAGTCAAGCGTCTCAAAAGTCATCAGTGTTTATCGCAGTCAATCGTTGCGAAAACATCACGATTTTTTTTTTTTTTTTTTTCTTTTTTTTTTTTTTTTTTTTTTTTTCAGTCAATCCAAGCGAAAGACATCATAATTTTTTCCCAGTAATCCTCGCGATTACGCAGTCAATAATAGCAAAATAAATCATCAAATTTTTAGTCAATTGTCTCAAAAGTCATGTTTTTATCGCATTCAGTCGTTGCGAAAACATGATTTTTTTTTTCAGTTAATCCACGTGAAAAACATCATATTTTTCCCAGTTAATCCTCACGAAAGACATCATCATTTTCTTGTAATCATTCCTAGCAAAGGACATCATTTTTTTTTCACAGCCAATCGTTGCGAAAGACATCATTAAGTCGCAGTTTCCCTCCTGTTGGGTTTTAAATGAACAAAAGAGAAAAATATAATTACATCATATTGTTGTCTATCCTCACGTGGCTTACCAAATAGGTTAATTTTACTTTGCCCAGATTTTTAATTATCCTTTAATGGATTTGAGTTTTCTCTAGACTGGGTAACCAGGGCACTCCTGAGAATATCGGAATAACGGTAACATACAAGAGATTTTTTAAAATTTCCTTTTATTACGTTATTGTAATATCAACCCACCAAATGCCGTTGTTTCAATTGGCTATCTTGTGTGCTGGATAAGTTTTCATCTAATTATTTCTGGAGAGTTCATTAATGACATCATTTCCAATATTATTGGTGTG
>NC_090744.1:95614442-95624442 GCF_036898095.1 Palaemon carinicauda
AAGAATATGTCTAGGGCCTTTATCCTGCAATGGACTAGTTACGGCTGATAACAAATATATAATGTGTGTATGTATTTTTTTTGTAAACATATGCTCAAGAATTAAAAATAACATAAATTGTGTTGGGTAATGAGTTTCTGGCTTGTCAAAAAATAAACCACCTTTTTTTTTTTTATTATTTTAGACGAACCCACAAAATCAAGCGATTAGGTTGCGATTTTTACACAGCACATATTGAAGAAAGAAGTCACAGCAACGACACCTTCGTATAACTTGCCTTTAGCCCCACCAGCTCTGTCTTGTACATTGTTAAAAATACTGTTCTCTGCCGTATTTCAGTAAAATACAGGCGACCGTAATTTTTACCCGACTTTGTTTTTAAATTTTACTGGATGGTGACCGTATTATCACTCCTTAACGTCAATGAATGCGTTTTTTTAAAGGGGAAATACTTGGCAAAATTTATTCCAGGATTTTTACCCTTTTTAACGGCAAATTTTTAAGTGTAGGACCACTTAATTTCATGTTTATTATAGAAGTACTGTATATGTTGTAAATAAATAGATTAAGGGGTTAAAGGCCACTCATGAATGAATGGTAGAGGCAAGGGACAGTGACAATGCCTTATCCGCCAGGATAATGCCTTTAAGGCTGACCATATATACATATGATCAGCACCCAAACCCCTTCTCCATCCAATTATGACCAAGGAGGGCTAGGCAATGACTGTTGATGACTCTGCAAGTAGACCTGTTGGCTTCCACACAAACACCCCGTCTTTTCTTCATAAGGAAGTTGTAGACACTAAAGAAGCTATCGAGCTTGAGCGTATCTCGAATTAAAGTTCTCTAGTGCTAGTTTCATATCCTGGTAAATCATGGCGTAACGTGGGCTAGATATGGACATCAAGATATAAAGTCCGATTATTCCTTCAAAAATATTATGAAAAAGTTCGTGAAAAGTATTCAGTTATACATACATACAGTATTTGTTTACGTGCTTCATATTTACTAGGGGATTTTATATATATATATATATTTATATATATATATATATATATATGTGTGTGTGTGTGTATGTATATATGTTATGTAATACATGTGTGTGTATATATATATATATATATACAGTATATACATGTATTACATAATATATATATATACACATAAATATAGTGTGTATATATATATATATATATATATACATATATATATATATGTGTGTGTGTGTATATATATTTACACACACGATATTTATGTATATATATTATGTAATACATGTGTATATATATATATATATATATAATGCATATGTATATATACAGTACTGTATATATGTATATATTATGTATTTTCGAAAAGCGAAATAAATATTCGAAATCATACACAAAATTTCGTTTCATCTCTTCTATGATAGAATGGAAGTCATAAAGAAAACGATATAAATTCTCGAAGAGATTCCAAATGGAACAGTAAATAATTCAATAAATCTGTCGAAAAGAGCAGATTCCATCATCCAATAAAGAACTGAAATATTCAGTTAGTAAAGCAACTCTGAAAAGCGCAATTCTTCAGATATTATTCCTATCAGCCGAGTATCAGCTGAGCGCATCACTTTTATTATCCCGTAACTTTTTTTTTCTTCTGTCTTTTATCGAGGTCTTCTGGCTCATCATGAAAAGGAAAAGTTCCATATTTCTTGAAAATGGAAAAATACCGTATTTCTTGAAAAGGAAAAATGCCGTATTTCTTGAAAAGGAAAAATACTGTATTTCTTGAAATTGAAAATTGTCGTATTTCTTGAAAAGGAAAATTGCCGTAATTCTTGAAAAGGAGAAATACCGTATTTCTCGATAAGGACAAATACCGTATTTCTTGAAATTGAAAATTGCCGTATATCTTGAAAATAAAAATTGCCGTATATCAAGAAATTGAAAATTGCCGTAGTTCTTGAAAATAAAAATTGCCGTATATCAAGAAATTGAAAACTGCCGTAGTTCTTGAAAATAAAAATTGCCGAATATCAAGAAATTGAAAATTGCCGTAGTTCTTGAAAAAAAAATTTGCCGTATCAAGAAATTGAAAATTGCCGTAGCTCTTGAAAATAAAAAGGGCCATATTTCTTCAAAAGAAAATTGCCGTATTCCTTAAAAAGGAAAATTGCCATATTTCTTGAAATTAGAAATTGCCATTTTTCTTGAAAAAGGAAAATGTCACATTTTGAAATCCAAAATGGTCACATTTCTTCAAATTGGAAATTACCATATTTTTTTTTATGCAAATTGCTATATTTCTTGAAAATGAAAATTTTCCACATTTCTCGAAAATAATAATAGCCATATTTTCTGGAAAGGAAATTAGCCAAATAGACTAATTCTAGATAAATATGCTGACCCCAGAAGACAGAGCATTAAACAAACACATAAATCTTTGACGAAACATGACCACATGTTTATCTTGAGTTATGAATAACGTATATAAGAATGATGAATAACACGAGATACGTGCTGAATAACACGAGATACGTGATGAATAACACGTGATAAGTGATGAATAATACGTGATGTGATGAATAACATGTGATACGTGATGAATAACACGTGATTCGTGATAACACGTGATACGTGATGAATAACACGTGATGCGTGATGAATAACACGTGATGCGTGATGAATAATATGTGATGTGATGAATAACATGTGATACGTGATGAATAATACATAATACGTGATGAATAACGCGTGATGCGTGATGGATAACACGTAACGCGTGATGTTTAACACGCGATACGTGATGAATAACACGTGATGCGTGATGAATAACACGTAATAGGTGATGGAAACACATGATACGTGATGCTTTGGGTGTCAAGCGGCTCAGAATCGTATGTTATCTTATTAATGACTTTGCCTAAAGAAATATTGTTGAATAAATTTAGATCTTAGCCATGGTCGGTTTTTTTTTAATATTCATGAATATTTTTTCTTAAGTCGCACTCTTTTGTAATCACCCAGAGACTGGCCGTTTAGGGATTCCCTTATCATGTCTAAATAAAATCCATTGTCAATTTACATTTACTTTTACAGTGATTACGATGGTGTCACCAGTAATACGAAATTAAAAACTCCAATCAAGTCTTTTCCCTCTTCCTTGGAGGCTAATATATATATATATATATATATAGATATATATATATATATAGATATATATATATATATATATCTATATATATATATATATATCTATATATATATATATATATCTATATATATATATACTGTATATATATATATATATATATGTATATATATATATATATATACTGTATATGCATATATGTATATGTATATTTATATATATATATACTATATATATGTATATATATATGTATATATATATTTATATATATGTATATATATATATACTGTATATGTATATATATATATATATATATATGTATATACTGTATATGTATATATATATATACTATATATATATATATACTATATATATATACTGTATATATATATGTATGTATATACTGTATATGTATATATACACTATATATATGTATATATATATATATATATATACTGTATATGTATATATATACTATATATATATATATATATATATATTTATATTAACAAATAAACAAAGAGCTTCTAGTGTTTTCTTTTCAAGACCTATCTATTGTAAATTTGTTTTGTAAATAAACAGTCTACTGGCTTATTTACCCATATAGGAGTTTATTGGTTAATAATTGTTTCAAAAGTACCAGAAAAAAGGAAACGTAAAAGTATTTGTACAAAACAATATTTATCAAAAAATCATATATAAAATTTGGAAGACAAGCATACTTATAAAAATTATTAAAAGGGGGAAATGATAGTTTTAGTAATGTAAAATCCTTGCAACAGCTCTCAAGAAATCAGTTTTTTTCCCTGTGAATCATACCGCAAAACAATATTTTTCAGTCGGTCGTTCAATTCCTTGTATTTTCGTTTCGTTGGAATACCGTGGCCACCATCAAACTGAACGTTTTTTTCAAATGGGCGAGGCTCTCTTCTTTTTTCAATGCTAAAATTAACTTCCAAATATTAGGATGAACACCTGAAACTATAATCTGTAGAGCACAGTGGTAACCTAAATTATTATTAGTGCCAGGTTGATCTTGTACAGTTCTTTCACGTAAATTTCATATATGCACAGGAAAAAGTGGTGCTATTCGCCTTCGTCGATTACCTCTACCCCTTTCGCACCCAATATAACATGCTTCAAAATAGGAAACCAGTTCTTGAGGTAAGTCGTCGTCGTCTGCAAGCTCGTCAAAACCATTTACCACATCAACCATTGGAAGTAGTGAAAGGGCAGAAAAACACCTAACTTTTACACTGAATTCAGCATATCTGTGATATCTTCCTTTATAACCCAAATTTATAACCTTGCGATAAATACTTTGCAGTAAATGGAAAAGACATGAGGAAATAGATACATTTGGGAAATGCTTACGTTTACAGTTCACATGCGCTTTTTTCATAGTCCATCATATATGCCCGGGCTTTTAAATTGGTGCATAATTCCAAAATCATCAAGTCCCTGACTTATTGCAAAAATTAGTAACCTACAGTACTTTCATCTGCTTCGCCGCTATCAAATTGTAGGAAAACTTCACCACTGTCCAATACCCTAAACTCGTCTGGTATTATAAATCCAATATTACGTACATTTCCGGATGGTTCGACTTAAGCATGATACCGATGGTAGTTGAGCTCTTTCATTTTCACATAATGATGCACTACTTGACGCAATAAGTGACCGTGATTTTTCTTGGTTTGAAAGGGCGGCAGCCTTCAAACTAGTTAAGGCCTCATAGATTTTTGGTGTCACATGTACTGTGATGATGTTCTTCTGTTGCAGTATGCAGGCGTGCGTTACAGCTCTTCACATCACACCTCCAATAAATTTTTTATCCATCAGCATTTCTTCTATGCTTCTCGTATGTGTAATTTAAATCGTCTATGAGCTTATGTCCTCCACGGGTACTTAAAAGGGTACGAGGCATGGTTAAAGACTGACTTTATTCTAAATAAAAAAAACTTAGTTGGTAAAGCGTTTCTTTATTTGGTAGTATTGTTTTTGTAAATAAATAGTCTATTTGCTTAATTAAAGAACTACCTCATTTAGTAAATGGCTTATTTACCCGAATAGGTATGGTCAGTTGGGAATCAAATTTCAGGGAATCAACAAAACTGGGAATCAACTTATCGGGAATCAAAATACTGGGAATCAAATAACCGGAATAAAAAACCTGGGAATCAAATTACCGGTCACCATGTATATATATATATATGTATATATATGCGTGTATATATATATATATATGTGTGTGTGTGTACATATATATGCATATATATATATATATATATATTTGTATATATATGTATATATATATATATATATATTTGTATATATGTATATATATGTATGTTTATATATGTATATGTATATGTATATGTATATGTATTATATATATATATATATATATATTAATGTTTGGGATGCTAAATAGTGTTAAGAATTTGTCATAGAAATCAGAATTCAATTTATTAACATGAGCAGCGCATTCAATACCTGGTTGCTTATCGACTGTTGTAGGTCGTCATGTAGGGTGAAAAGATAATAGAGAGAGAGAGAGAGAGAGAGAGAGAGAGAGACCAACCATCCATACGAATATTTACTATAATTATGAGTTCTCAATGATGTAACACTTCTCTCTCTCTCTCTCTCTCTCTCTCTCTCTCTCTGTATAGGTATCCGAAATTAGAATTGAAATATATGTGAATGTGAACGGAAATAGCGAAACAAAACTTCCCCACCACTCCCCCACTCAATCTCTCTCCCCCAGCCCTTCTCCTAAATGGTTCCCTCTCCCCCACCACTTCCCCTCTCCCCCACCACTTCCCCTCTCCCCCACCACTTCCCCTCTCCCCCACCACTTCCCCTCTCCATTAAAAATAATTCAATAATCAAGCAATACGAGCTTTGGCGAGATCGACCAAGCATTCGCCAAGAGGATCTTTGATCTCCACAAATACCTTCACCAATATATTTGTTATTAGGGGCTTTCGTAAATGGTACTTCCTATCTGACCATTGGCGTCAATATGAGTTAAGGTATTTATCTTTATAAACTCTCTCTCCCCCCCCCCCTCTCTCTCTCTCTCTCTCTCTCTCTCTCTCTCTCTCATCATCTAGTGTTATAATTCATAGCTCACTACCTCATAGGAAATATTCATATTTATATTGTTATTGTTCTTGGACTATTTAATTTTCCTTTTTTCCTTTCCTCACTGGGCTATTTTCCCTGTTGGGACCCCTGGGCTTATAGCATCCTGCTTATCCAGCTAGGGTCGTACCTTAGCAAGTAATAATAATAATAATGATAATAATAATAATGATAATAATTGATATTTTAATCTGTGATTGAAGTATAGGGTATGTAGTTGAATGTCGTGGGCTGTGGACAATTTGGGGAAATGGGTGAACTATGAGTAAAGAGTTAAGAGTTGCCAGCCAACAGTTTTGCAACTGAATGTTAATATACCACCTTATAACTATAAACACAATCTCTCTCTCTCTCTCTCTCTCTCTCTCCTTTTGTGTTGATGTTGCTCCCAATTTGGGTCCTGTTGATAACAAATTAGACAAGAAATTGATTCACGTTGCATTGGATCTATTTAATGCTTTGTGCGAGATGTCTGCAAATAGGTTTATTCAACAAGATAACGAGCTTATATACAAACGGTTAAGGGGAAAAATGTCACAAAAAATCAAACAATGAGAAGCATAGGATGGCAACCTTAAATAGGGTTTTCTATTATCAGTGCAGGAAAGAGAGCGAGAGATAAAAAAAAGTAATAACATTACAGTTTATGAACGTGTATGAAACACGTACAATACAGCTTATACGATGGTTGAAGAGATTCCTAAGATTTGGACTATTTAACGTAGCTCTGGTCACGACGGCCAATCAGAGCTAAGGTGCAATTCCGTGGGGTCGAGAGCTTGACCCTCCCCTGTTCTTTGAAGTAAAATTTGAGAAAAAATAATAAAGAAAGGGGATTTGGAATAAAGGCGAAGAAATCTTAGGAATTACGTCTCTTAAATCGTGGAATCTTTTCGTATATGGTCATAGATGAAAGATTGATCAAAACTCTGAAAACGAATCCAAAATAAAAAATAGAAATGTCTGATAAATCTATTTCAGCGTTGATACAGGTCTTTAAATATTACATATTTATCACTCATTACTTCTTGTATATAGTTAAATAATTTCCTTATATCTTTAACTCACTGACCTATTGACCCTGTTGGAGCCCTATAGCTTGTAACACCCTGCTTTTCCAGCTAGAGATGTAGCTTAGCTAGTAATAATAATAACAATATGTTCAGCTTGTATTTAAGATGGATTATTGTGTTGGTTTAATAAAATGCTTAAATATACTCGTTCCACCTTTTATTTTTTTATTTTATTGTCATTTTTTTTTTTTTGTCAAAGATCAGTGTGAATATCATTACTGACCTTAATTTTAGTCAACAACATTTTTTCATTCGTTTTATTAGATATCGTCTATTTCAAAATATTTTTCCTATTCGATGTAAAGGATTTGCGTCACATATCCTAGTCCTGGGACCGGGATAGCCATTCGTGTGGCAAAAAGAATTTAAAGAAAGGAGGAAAGGAAGCGGGAATGGTAGTTATGTAGAGGGAAAAATGGCTGTAGCTAGCGGCCGAATGGGGGCTACAAAAATGATTTAATAATGCTTACAGTACACCCCGTGGGATGCACTAAATGGCCCTACCATTGTACGGGGCAACGAAGCAAAACACCATATTTTTTCACTGAACGCATTGGACTAACGGTTAAAATTCCAATGAATATTCCTTGATATACATATTTATTTTTATTATTACTTCCGTCTTTATCTCGACTCATCAAAATGTAAACCTTTTTTATTATTCTCTCAAATAATCCAAAAGCAGTATCCACGCAAGAACCATTGTCAGACAACTGCTTTACCTTCTCTTTTTCGACGTGATAGATTTTATTTAGCTCTCATTTTAAAGAAGGGGTCACTCTTTTGAATTTTCTGACCTCAAAGATCCTTATGGCCTCTTGTAAAGAACTGGTATTTATAGTTGTACTTATCGGCTCATCATATGAGTGTACCAAAGGAGTCCCTGAAATTGTATTAAATTCTTATTTCCAAATCACTTGGAATCTCTCTCTCTCTCTCTCTCTCTCTCTCTCTCTCTCTTGTTTTCCTTCTTATATGCTCAGTTTTTACGGGACGCCATATTGGAATGGGCCTGTGCCAGCATATACAATATTTGTCATAATCTAAATTTCAAAATGGAAAACACTTTAATTCTAATTTGCCTGGTATGATAAAATTGACTTAGTCAGACACAATATTGTATTATAACTTTCAAAACGTAAAAAGCCTACATAGAATATACACAATAATTGCGCATATGATAATTGCCACTTACAAAAAAACTAAGTCTCGAAAGTGGTAATATTTTTAAAGTGTTCATTAACGTAGCTATTCTATAAATCCATTGATCTTTTTTTGCATCTTTTTTTATACAAACCTCCTGGCTAGTACAGTGGTAACGTGTTTTCCTAGCTTTCGCTTGGCATCAAATCGATCCCCGCCTGGGACCGTGAGTTTAATCTGTTTACTGGGGAGGCCACTAATGTTGTAGGGTACCAAAATGGGGTTTGAGCTTGCCCGGCTGTCGTTCTGGTGAGCATCTTGTGATGGAACTGGAACTGAAACCACACACTTTTAGACACCTTTATAATCAAACAGACGTCTGCTGACGAAACATTTTTGAGTAGCTTAAAGTCCCTTACCTGAAACTATCCACCTTCAATTCCTTATCTCTGTAGAGAATTGTTGGCTGGGACACCGGAGGGACTTGGTGGGTGAATAATCCAAGCGTTGTGAAGAGGAGAGACTCGAACGCACAAGGAATGAGCTGTTCTCTATGCGACGCCACAGTTCTTCGAGAAAAAAATGGTTTTAATATTTTGGAAAATGTCCGTTCAGAACAAGGTGTCGTCCAAGACCTTCGAGTCCTCAGTGTGGCTTTTTCTCTCGCTCGGTAGTTGTTATATGATTTTTATCTATAGTCAATTCTTTTCAGTGAGGCAGATTTACACCGACTCGCAAGAGTGCCCTTTTAGCTCGGAAAAGTTTCCTGATCGCTGATTGGTTGGACAAGATAATTCTGACCAATCAGACTTTTCCGAGCTAAAAGGGCACCGCTGTGAGTCAGTGAAAATGCGCCTCATCAAAATAAATTGAGTATAGGTATATTTCATTTTGTTCCATTCATCTTTTATCATTTCCCTGTACTTCTCCGTTCTTTTTCTTTATTGGAGTGCCTTCCGTATTGGGTCTTTTGTGCCTGTAGTATTTTACTTTTCCCGCTAGGGATGCAGCTTGTCTGGTAATGTGAATAATAATAATGATAATAATAATAATGATAATGAATATATAAACCATAATGTTTTCTTAATTATTTTATAAATGAACAATATCACTCATTTTATAGATATACTTCACGGCCTTTGAAGTGTATTTTTGGGTCCTAATTGCAATGAGACCCATAGTCAATTCTTTTTAGTCAGGCAGAATTGCACCGACTCGAAGGGGTACCCTTTTAGCTCGGAAAAGTATCCTGTTCGCTGATTGGTCAGACAAGATAATTCCAACCAATCAGATGGCAGGAAACTTTCCGAGCTAAAACGCACCCCTGCGAGTCGGTGCAAATGCGCCAAATTAAAAAAAAAAATGAGTATAATTGTAACCACCTTGAGTCTTTTACGTATCTCCGTTCCCGCTTACTGTCATACTCTCTATAACTCTCCAATTCTACCTAAACGCTGAATGGCATTCCCGGCCCCAGCACTGAGCTAAATTACTCAA
>NC_090744.1:95636942-95654442 GCF_036898095.1 Palaemon carinicauda
CTAAACAGGAACGTCAGCAGACCTATAACCAACATAAAGAGGAACGTCAGCAGACCTATAACCATCCTAAACAGGAACGTCAGCAGACCTATAACCAACATAAACAGGAACATCAGCAGACCTATAACCATCCTAAACAGGAACGTCAGCAGACCTATAACCAACATAAAGAGGAACGTCAGCAGACCTATAACCAACCTAAACAGGAACGTCAGCAGCCATATGACCAACATGAAAAGGAGCACCATCAAAAGCACTATTATGAACAAAGCAGGGAACAGTCACAGAAGAACAATCAAAGGCCATTTGAAGAACGTTATGAAAATACTTTCGAATATTTTGAACAAATTTTCAGGCAGACCTATAACCAACCTAAACAGGAACGTCAGCAGACCTATAACCAACCTAAACAGGAACGTCAGCAGACCTATAACCAACCTAAACAGGAACGTCAGCAGACCTATAACCTACATAAAGAGGAACGTCAGCAGACCTATAACCAACCTAAACAGGAACGTCAGCAGACCTATAACCAACCTAAACAGGAACGTCAGCAGACCTATAACCTACATAAAGAGGAACGTCAGCAGACCTATAACCAACCTAAACAGGAACGTCAGCAGACCTATAACCGACCAAAACAGGAACGTCAGCAGCCATATGACCAACAGGAAAAGGAGCACCATCGAAAGCACTGTTATGAACAAAGCAGGGAACAGTCACAGAAGAAGAACGTTCAAAGACCATTTGAAGAACGTTATGAAAATACTTTCGAATATTTTGAACAAATTTTCAGGCAGACCTATAACCAACCTAAACAGGAACGTCAGCAGACCTATAACCAACCTAAACAGGAACGTCAGCAGACCTATAACCAACCTAAACAGGAACATCAGCAGACCTATAACCAACCTAAACAGGAACGTCAGCAGACCTATAACCAACCTAAACAGGAACGTCAGCAGACCTATAACCAACCGAAACAGAAACGCCAGCAGCCATATGACCAACAAGAAAAGGAGCACCATCAAAAGCACTGTTATGAACAAAGCAGGGAACAGTCACAGAAGAAGAACGATCAAAGACCATTTGAAGAACGTTATGAAAATACTTTCGAATATTTTGAACAAATTTTCAGGCAGACCTATAACCAACCTAAACAGGAGCGTCAGCAGACCTATAACCAACCTAAACAGGAACGTCAGCAGACCTATAACCAACCTAAACAGGAACGCCAGCAGACCTATAACTAACATAAAGAGGAACGTCAGCAGACCTATAACCAACCTAAACAGGAACATCAGCAGACCTATAACCATCCTAAACAGGAACGCCAGCAGACCTATAACCAACATAAAGAGGAACGTCAGCAGACCTATAACCAACCTAAACAGGAACATCAGCAGACCTATAACCAACCTAAACAGGAACGCCAGCAGACCTATAACCAACATAAAGAGGAACGTCAGCAGACCTATAACCAACCTAAACAGGAACGCCAGCAGACCTATAACCATCCTAAACAGGAACGCCAGCAGACCTATAACCAACATAAAGAGGAACATCAGCAGACCTATAACCAACCTAAACAGGAACGCCAGCAGACCTATAACCAACCTAAACAGGAACGCCAGCAGACCTATAACCAACCTAAACAGGAACGTCAGCAGCCATATGACCAACATGAAAAGGAGCACCATCAAAAGCACTATTATGAACAAAGCAGGGAACAGTCACAGAAGAACAATCAAAGGCCATTTGAAGAACGTTATGAAAATACTTTCGAATATTTTGAACAAATTTTCAGGCAGACCTATAACCAACCTAAACAGGAACGTCAGCAGACCTATAACCAACCTAAACAGGAACGTCAGCAGACCTATAACCAACCTAAACAGGAACGTCAGCAGACCTATAACCTACATAAAGAGGAACGTCAGCAGACCTATAACCAACCTAAACAGGAACGTCAGCAGACCTATAACCAACCGAAACAGAAACGCCAGCAGACCTATAACCAACATAAAGAGGAACATCAGCAGACCTATAACCAATCTAAACAGGAACGTCAGCAGACCTATAACCAACCTAAACAGGAACGTCAGCAGACCTATAACCAACCTAAACAGGAACGTCAGCAGACCTATAACCAACCGAAACAGAAACGCCAGCAGCCATATGACCAACAAGAAAAGGAGCACCATCAAAAGCACTATTATGAACAAAGCAGGGAACAGTCACAGAAGAACAATCAAAGGCCATTTGAAGAACGTTATGAAAATACTTTCGAATATTTTGAACAAATTTTCAGGCAGACCTATAACCAACCTAAACAGGAACGTCAGCAGACCTATAACCAACCTAAACAGGAACGTCAGCAGACCTATAACCAACCTAAACAGGAACGTCAGCAGACCTATAACCTACATAAAGAGGAACGTCAGCAGACCTATAACCAACCTAAACAGGAACGTCAGCAGACCTATAACCAACCGAAACAGAAACGCCAGCAGACCTATAACCAACATAAAGAGGAACATCAGCAGACCTATAACCAATCTAAACAGGAACGTCAGCAGACCTATAACCAACCTAAACAGGAACGTCAGCAGACCTATAACCAACCTAAACAGGAACGTCAGCAGACCTATAACCAACCGAAACAGAAACGCCAGCAGCCATATGACCAACAAGAAAAGGAGCACCATCAAAAGCACTGTTATGAACAAAGCAGGGAACAGTCACAGAAGAAGAACGATCAAAGGCCATTTGAAGAACGTTATGAAAATACTTTTGAATATTTTGAACAATTTTTCAGGAATAAAAATTAAAGGAAAAAATATTGAAACTCGGATGTGTTCCAGGATGATACTTGCACCTGGACTAAGTGACAGTGAATTAAAAACAAAAAATCCCAAAAAAGTATAAAAAGTGAAAAATCCAAAAAAGTATAAAAACTAAAAAATCCCAAAAAATTATAAAAACGATAAAATCCAAATAGTATAAAACAAAAAAAAAAAACTAAAAAAAATTAAGAAGTAGAAAATAAAAGAGCATAAAACTGAAAAAAAAGTATACAAAGTGAAAAATCCAAAAAAGTATAAAAAGTGAAAAATCCAAAAATGTATAAAATGTGAAAAATCCATAAAAGTATAAAAACTAAAAATTCCAAGATAGTATAAAAACTAAACCCCCCCCCCCAAAATATAAAAACTAGAAATCCCCCAGAAAGCTTAAAAAGTGAAAAATCCAAAAAAAAGAATAAAAACCAAAAAAATCCAAAAAAGTATAAAAATGAAAAAATCCCAAAAAATTATAAAAACTAAAAAATCCAAAAAAAAAAGAAAAAAATATGTAAAAACTAAAAAACTATATTAAAATATGACGAAAAAAGTCCCAAACAAATTAAAACATAAAAGAAAATTAGAAAAAAATCCAGCAGCAGCAACTGAAAAGCAGTGGAAGCTGAGTAGCAGCAGCAACGGCAGCTGAAAAGCAGTGGAAGCGGAGTACAAGCAGCCACAGGTGCTGAAAATCAGTGGAAGCTGAGTTGCAGCAGCAGCAGCAGCTGAAAAGCAGTGGAAGCCGAGTAACATCAGCAGTAGCACTTGGAATGCATTGTTAGCCTGACTGCTCCATTTGAAGGATGTATGAAATAACTGCCCACCTCGATGGATTTGTGGCTAATATCCCCAGCTTGAATAGTGCTTGGACTAACTGAAAAGGCTGGCTCTGCAAAGGGAAGGAACCTGGCTGATTCTAGTATGCTTTGTCAAGTGTACAAATGGTCGGATATCTAGATCTATTCTTTCGGATACCAACCTTTGGGTGGTTCTGGGGGAATAATCTAGAAGACCGGCTCTGCAGAGGGATGAAGCTGCGATTCTTCTTGTATGCAGACTAGTTCTTGGAGGTTGGGCCAAAACCATATTACAGGGGAAAAGATGCTGCATCATCTTTTTGAGGGGGGCATTTATGGTTAGGTGGACAGCAACACCAGCAACTGCACCTGAAAATAACACACCAGCAGCAGCAGCTGAGAATAATCAGCAAAAGCAGCAGCAGCTGAGGATAATCAGCAAGAGCAGCAGCAGCTGAGAATAATCAGCATGAGCAGCAGCAGCTGTGAATAATCAGCAAGAGCAGCAGCAGCTGAGAATAATCAGCAAGAGCAGCAGCAGCTGAGAATAATCAGCAAGAGCAGCAGCAGCAGCTGAGAATAATCAGCAAGAGCAGCAGCAGCAGCTGAGAATAATCAGCAAGAGCAGCAGCAGCAGCTGAGAATAATCAGCAAGAGCAGCAGCAGCTGAGAATAATCAGCAAGAGCAGCAGCAGCTGAGAATAATCAGCAGCAGCAGAAGTAGCTGAGATTAATCAGCAGTAGCAAAAGCAGCTGAGAATAATCAGCAGCAGCTGAGATTAATCAGCAGCAGCAGCAGAAGCAGCTGAGATTAATCAGCAGCAGATGCAGCTGAGAATAATCAGCAGCAGCTGCAGCTGAGAATAATCAGCAGCAGCTGCAGCTGAGAATAATCAGCAAGAGCAGCAGCAGCTGAGAATAATCAGCAAGAGCAGCAGCAGCTGAGAGTAATCAGCAAGAGCAGCAGCAGCTGAGGATAATCAGCAAGAGCAGCAGAAGCTGAGGATAATCAGTAGCAGCAGCAGCAGCTGAGAATAATCAGCAAGAGCAGCAGCAGCTGAGAATAATCAGCAAGAGCAGCAGCAGCTGAGAATAATCAGCAAGAGCAGCAAAAACAGCTGAGAATAATCAGCAGCAGATGCAGTTGAGAATAATCAGTAGCAGCAAATGCAGCTGAGAATAATCAGCAGCAGCAGAAGAAGCTGAGAATAATCAGTAGCAGCAGAAGCAGCTGAGAATAATCAGCAGCAGCAGAAGCAGCTGAGATTAATCAGCAGCAGATGCAACTGAGAATAATCAGCAGCAGCAGAAGCAGCTGAGAATAATCAGCAGAATCAGCAGCTGAGAATAATCAGCAGCAGCAGCAGCTGAGAATAATCAGCAGCAGCAAAAGCAGCTGAGATTAATCAGCAACAGATGCAGCTGAGAATAATCAGTAGCAGCAGATGCAGCTGAGAATAATCAGCAGCAGCAGAAGCAGCTGAGAATAATCAGCAGCAGCAGAAGCAGCTGAGAATAATCAGCAGCAGCTACAGCTGAGAATAATCAGCAGCAGATGCAGCTGAAAATAATCAGCAGCAGCAGATGCATCTGAAAATAATCAGCAGCAGCAGATGCAGCTGAGAATAATCAGCAGCAGCAGAAGCAGCTGAGAATAATCAGTAGCAGTAGATGCAGCTGAGAATAATCAGCAGCAGCAGAAGCAGCTGAGAATAATCATTAGCAGCAGATGCAGCTGAGAATAATCAGCAGCAGATGCAGCTGAGAATAATCAGTAGCAGCAGATGCAGCTGAGAATAATCAGTAGCAGCAGCAGCAGCTGAGAATAATCAGCAGCAGCAGAAGCAGCTGAGAATAATCAGTAGCAGCAGCAGCAGCTAAGAATAATCAGCAGCAGCAGAAGCAGCTGAGAATAATCAGCAGCAGCAGATGCAGCTGAGAATAATCAGTAGCAGCAGATGCAACTGAGAATAATCAGCAGCAGCAGAAGCAGCTGAGAATAATCAGCAGCAGATGCAGCTGAGAATAATCAGCAGCAGCAGATGCAGCTGAGAATGATCAGTAGCAGCAGATGCAGCTGAGAATAATCAGCAGCAGCAGAAGCAGCTGAGAATAATCAGCAGCAGCAGAAGCAGCTGAGAATAATCAGTAGCAGCAGATGCAACTGAGAATAATCAGCAGCAGCAGAAGCAGCTGAGAATAATCAGTAGCAGCAGAAGCAGCTGAGAATAATCAGTAGCAGCAGATGCAACTGAGAATAATCAGCAGCAGCAGAAGCAGCTGAGAATAATCAGCAGCAGCAGAAGCAGCTGAGAATAATCAGCAGCAGCAGAAGCAGCTGAGAATAATCAGCAGCAGCAGATGCAGCTGAGAATAATCAGTAGCAGCAGAAGCAGCTGAGAATAATCAGCAGCAGCAGAAGCAGCTGAGAATAATCAGCAGCAGCAGAAGCAGCTGAGAATAATCAGCAGCAGCAGAAGCAGCTGAGAATAATCAGCAGCAGCAGAAGCAGCTGAGAATAATCAGCAGCAGCAGAAGCAGCTGAGAATAATCAGCAGCAGATGCAGCTGAGAATAATCAGCAGCAGAAGCAGCTGAGAATAATCAGCAGCAGATGCCGCTGAGAATAATCAGCAGCAGCAGAAGCCGCTGAGAATAATCAGCAGCAGCAGAAGCAGCTGAGAATAATCAGCAGCAGATGCAGCTGAGAATAATCAGCAGCAGCAGAAGCAGCTGAGAATAATCAGTAGCAGCAGAAGCAGCTGAGAATGATCAGCAGTAGCAGCAGCAGCTGAGAATAATCAGCAGCAGCAGAAGCAGCTGAGATTAATCAGCAGCAGATGCAACTGAGAATAATCAGCAGCAGCAGCAGCAGCTGAGAATAATCAGCAGCAGCAGAAGCAGCTGAGAATAATCAGTAGCAGCAGATGCAGCTGAGAATAATCAGCAGTAGCAGAAGCAGCTGAGAATAATCAGCAGCAGCAGAAGCAGATGAGAATAATCAGCAGCAGCAGAAGCAGCTGAGAATAATCAACAGCAGCTACAGCTGAGAATAATCAGCAGCAGATGCAGCTGAGAATAATCAGTAGCAGCAGATGCAGCTGAGAATAATCAGCAGCAGCAGAAGCAGCTGAGAATAATCAGTAGCAGCAGAAGCAGCTGAGAATAATCAGCAGCAGCAGCAGCAGCTGAGAATAATCAGCAGCAGCAGAAGCAGCTGAGATTAATCAGCAGCAGATGCAACTGAGAATAATCAGCAGCAGCAGAAGAAGCAGCTGAGAATAATCAGCAGCAGCAGAAGAAGCAGCTGAGAATAATCAGCAGCAGCAGAAGCAGCTGAGAATAATCAGCAGCAGCTACAGCTGAGAATAATCAGCAGCAGATGCAGCTGAGAATAATCAGTAGCAGCAGATGCAGCTGAGAATAATTAGCAGCAGCAGAAGCAGCTGATAATAATCAGCAGCAGTGGAAGCAGCTGAGAATAATCAGCAGCAGCAGAAGCAGAAGCTGCATCTGATGCTGATTATTCTCAGCTGCATCTGCAGCTACTGATTATTCTCAGCTGCCTCTGCTGCTGATTATTCTCAGTTGCAGCTGCTGCTGATTATTCTCAGCTGCTCCTGCTGCTGCTGATTATTCTCAGTTGCAGCTGCTGCTGATTATTTTCAGTTGCAGCGGCTGCTGATTTTTCTCAGCTGCAGCTGCTGCTGATTTTTCTCAGCTGCTGATGCTTTTGCTGATTATTCTCAGCTGTATCTGCTGCTGATTATTTTCAACTTCTTCTGATGCTGCGGATTATTCTCAGCTGCTTCTGTTGCTGCTGATTATTCTCAGCTGCTTCTGCTAGTGCTGATTCTTCTCAGCTGCTTCTGCTACTGCTGATTCTTCTCACCTGCATCTGCTGCTGATTATTCTCAGCTGCTTCCTCTGCTGCTGATTATTCTCAGCTGCAGCTCCTGCTGATTGTTCACAGTGGCAGCTGCTGCTGATTATTCACAGTGGCAGCTGCTGCTGATTATTCTCAGCTGCAGCTGCTGCTGATTTTTTTTCAGCTGCAGCTGAGAATAATCAGCAGTTTCTGCAGCCGAGAATAATCAGCAGCAGCAGAAGCAGCTGAGAATAATCAGCAGCAGCAGAAGCAGCTGAGAATAATCAGCAGCAGATGCAGCTGAGAATAATCAGTAGCAGCAGATGCAGCTGAGAATAATCAGTAGCAGCTGAAGCAGCTGAGAATAATCAGCCACAGTAGCAGTTGAGAATAATCAGCAGCAGCAGAAGCAGCTGAGATTCATCAGCAGCAGATGCAACTAAGAATAATCAGCAGCAGCAGAAGCAGCTGAGAATAATCAGCAGCAGCAGCAGCTAAGAATAATCAGCAGCAGCAGAAGCAGCTGAGATTAATCAGCAGCAGATGCAGCTGAGAATAATCAGTAGCAGCAGATGCAGCTGAGAATAATCAGCAGCAGCAGAAGCAGCAGCAGAATCAGCTGAGAATAATCAGCAGCAGCTACAGCTGAGAATAATCAGCAGCAGATGCAGCTGAGATTAATCAGTAGCAGCAGATGCAGCTGAGAATAATCAGTAGCAACAGAAGCAGCTGAGAATAATCAGTAGCAGCAGAAGCAGCTGAGAATAATCAGTAGCAACAGAAGCAGCTGAGATTAATCAGTAGCAGCAGATGCAGCTGAGAATAATCAGTAGCAACAGAAGCAGCTGAGAATAATCAGTAGCAGCAGATGCAGCTGGGAATAATCAGCAGCAGCAGAAGCAGCTGAGAGTAATCAGCTGCAGATGCAGCTGATAATAATCAGCAGCAGCAGATGCAGCTGAGAATAATCAGCAGCAGCAGAAGCAGCTGAGAATAATCAGCAGCAGCAGAAGCAGCTGAGAATAATCAGCAGCAGCAGAAGCAGCTGAGAATAATCAGCAGCAGCAGAAGCAGAAACTACATCTGATGCTGATTAATCTCAGCTGCTTCTGCTTCTGCTGCTGCTGATTATTCTCAGCTGCATCTGCTGCTGATTATTCTCAGCTGTAGCTGCTGCTGATTATTCTCAGCTGCTTCTGCTGCTGCTGATTATTCTCAGCTTCTTCTGCTGCTGCTGATTATTCTCAGTTGCATCTGCTGCTGATTAATCTTAGTAATTGCTGCTGATGATTATTCTCAGCTGCTTCTGCTGCTGCTGATTATTTTCAGCTGCATCTGCTGGTGATTAATCGCAGCTGCTTCTGCTGCTGCTGATTATTCTCAGCTGCATCTGCTGCTGATTATTCTCAGCTGTAGCTGCTGCTGATTGTTCTCAGCTGCATCTGCTGCTGCTGATTATTCTCAGCTGCATCTGCTGGTAATTAATCGCAGCTGCTTCTGCTGCTGCTGATTATTCTCAGATGCTGTTGCTGCTGATTATTCTCAGCCAGAGCTGCTGCTGATTATTCTCAGCTGCTTCTGCTGCTGCTGATTATTCTCAGCTGCATTTGCTGCTGATTAATCTCAGCTGCTTCTGCTGCTGCTGATTATTCTCAGCTGCTGCTGCTGCTGATTAATCTCAGCTGCTTCTGCTGCGGCTGATTATTCTCAGCTGCATCTTCTGCTGATCAATCTCGGCTGCTTCTGCTGCTGCTGATTATTCTCAGCTGCATCTGCTTTTGCTGATTATTATCAGCGGCATCTGCTGCTGCTGATTATTCTCAGCTGCTGCTTCTGCAGATTTTTCTCAGCTGCTTCTTCTGATGCTGATTATTCTCAGCTGCTGCTGCTGCTGATCATTCTCAGCTGCTTCTGCTGCTGCTGATCATTCTCAGCTGCTTCTGCTGCTGCTGATCATTCTCAGCTGCTTCTGCTGCCGCTGATCATTCTCAGCTGCTTCTGCTGCTGCTGATTATTTTCAGCTGCATCTGCTGGTGATTAATCTCTGCGGCCTCTGCTGCCGCTGATTATTCTTAGCTGCAGCTGCTACTGATCATTCTCAGCTGCAGTTGCTGCTGATTTTTCTCAGCTGCATCTGTTGCTGATTATTCTCAGCTGCTCCTGCTGCTGCTGATTATTCTCAGTTGCAGCTGCTGCTGATTATTCTCAGTTGCAGCTGCTGCTGATTATTCTCAGCTGCTCCTGTTGCTGCTGATTATTCTCAGTTGCAGCTGCTGCTGATTATTCTCAGTTGCAGCGGCTGCTGATTATTCTTAGCTGCAGCTGCTACTGATTATTCTTAGCTGCAGCTGCTACTGATCATTCTCAGCTGCAGTTGCTGCTGATTTTTCTCAGCTGCATCTGTTGCTGATTATTCTCAGCTGCTCCTGCTGCTGCTGATTATTCTCAGTTGCAGCTGCTGCTGATTATTCTCAGTTGCAGCTGCTGCTGATTATTCTTAGCTGCAGCTGCTACTGATTATTCTTAGCTGCAGCTGCTACTGATCATTCTCAGCTGCAGTTGCTGCTGATTTTTCTCAGCTGCATCTGTTGCTGATTATTCTCAGCTGCTCCTGCTGCTGCTGATTATTCTCAGTTGCAGCTGCTGCTGATTATTCTCAGTTGCAGCTGCTGCTGATTATTCTCAGCTGCTCCTGTTGCTGCTGATTATTCTCAGTTGCAGCTGCTGCTGATTATTCTCAGTTGCAGCGGCTGCTGATTATTCTCAGCTGCAGCTGCTGCTGATTTTTCTCAGCTGCTGCTGCTTTTGCTGATTATTCTCAGCTGTATCTGCTGCTGATTATTTTCAGCTGATTCTGATGCTGCGGATTATTCTCAGCTGCTTCTGTTGCTGCTGATTATTCTCAGCTGCTTCTGCTACTGCTGATTCTTCTCAGCTGCTTCTGCTACTGCTGATTCTTCTCACCTGCATCTGCTGCTGATTATTCTCAGCTGCTTCCTCTGCTGCTGATTATTCTCAGCTGCAGCTCCTGCTGCTTGTTCACAGTGGCAGCTGCTGCTGATTATTCACAGTGGCAGCTGCTGCTGATTATTCTCAGCTGCAGCTGCTGCTGATTTTTTTTCAGCTGCAGCTGAGAATAATCAGCAGTTTCTGCAGCCGAGAATGATTAGGAGCAGCAGCAGCCGAGAATAATCAGTAGCAGCATCAGCTGAGAATAATCAGCAGCATCTGCAGCCGAGAATAATCAGCAGCAGCTGCATCCGAGAATAATCAGCAGCAGCAGCTGCCGAGAATAATCAGCAGCAGCAGCCACTGAGAATAAGCAGCAGCAGTTGCAGTCAAGAATAATCAGCAGTAGCTGCAGCTGACAATAATCAGCAGCAGCTGCAGCTGACAATAATCAGCAGCAGCTGCAGCTGACAATAATCAGCAGCAGCTGCCACTGTGAATAATCAGCAGCAGCTGCCACTGAGAATAAGCAGCAGCAGCTGCAGCCGAGAATAGTCAGCAGCATCTGCAGTCGAGAATAATCAGCAGCAGCTGCAGCCGAGAATAATCATCAGCAGCATCAGCTGAGAATAATCAGCAGCATCTGCAGTCGAGAATAATCAGCAGCAGCTGCAGCCGAGAATAATCAGCAGCCGCTGCAGCCGAGAATAATTAGCAGCAGCTGCATCCGAGAATAATCAGCTGCAGCGGCTGCTGAGAATAATCAGCAGCAGCAGCCGCTGAGAATAATCAGCAGCAGTTGCAGCCGAGAATAATCAGCAGCAGTTGCAGTCAAGAATAATCAGCAGCAGCTGCAGCTGAGAATAATCAGCAGCAGCAGAAGCAGCCGAGAATAATCAGCAGCAGCTGCAGCTGAGAATAATCAGCAGCAGCAGAAGCAACTGAGAATAATCAGCAGCAGCTGCCACTGTGAATAATCAGCAGCAGCTGCCACTGTGAACAATCAGCATGAGCTGCCGCTGAGAATAAGCAGCAGCAGCTGCAGCCGAGAATAGTCAGCAGCATCTGCAGTCGAGAATAATCAGCAGCAGCTGCAGCCGAGAGTAATCAGCAGCAGCTGCAGCCGAGAGTAGTCAGCAGCATCTGCAGTCGAGAATAGTCAGCAGCAGCTGCAGCCGAGGATAATCAGCAGCAGCTGCAGCCGAGAATAATCAGCAGCAGCTGCCACTGTGAACAATCAGCATGAGCTGCCGCTGAGAATAAGCAGCAGCAGCTGCAGCCGAGAATAGTCAGCAGCATCTGCAGTCGAGAATAGTCAGCAGCAGCTGCAGCCGAGGATAATCAGCAGCAGCTGCAGCCGAGAATAATCAGCAGCAGCTGCCGCCGAGAATAATCAGCAGCAGCTGCCGCTGAGAATAATCAGCAGCAGCTGCCGCTGAGAATAATCAGCAGCAGCTGCAGCCGAGAGTAGTCAGCAGCATCTGCAGTCGAGAATAGTCAGCAGCATCTGCAGTCGAGAATAGTCAGCAGCATCTGCAGTCGAGAATAGTCAGCAGCAGCTGCAGCCGAGAATAGTCAGCAGCAGCTGCAGCCGAGAATAGTCAGCAGCAGCTGCAGCCGAGAATAATCAGCAGCAGCTGCAGCCGAGAATAATCAGCAGCAGCTGCCGCTGAGAATAAGCAGCAGCAGCGGCAGCCGAGAATAGTCAGCAGCACCTGCAGCCGAGAATAGTCAGCAGCATCTGCAGTCGAGAATAGTCAGCAGCATCTGCCGCCGAGAATAGTCAGCAGCATCTGCCGCCAAGAATAGTCAGCAGTAGCTGCAGCCGAGAATAATCAGCAGCAGCTGCAGCTGAGAATAATCAGCAGCAGCTGCAGCTGAGAATAATCAGCAGCAGCTGCAGCTGCGAATAATCAACTCAGCCACTGACGGGGGACAAGCCAGCCTCAACTTGGTACCGGTCTGAAGCCCGAGTAAATGGGGAGGGTTGGCGGCAAGAAGGCATCCAGCCATGAAAAAAATATTAGCCAAAACAAGTATGGTCATTGAGTATAATCAGAATGAAATTAATGCTAGGGAGTTCCCCTCAGCCATGCGTTGGGACCTCGCCTGATCCTCCGAAAAATCGGCAAGGGCTACACAGTCATGAGCGGGCTGGGTTAAAAGGCAAGCTCAGAGGAAAATGTCTGAGGAGAGGATGAGAGTAGCAACTCTGAATGTGGGGACAATGACTGGTAAAGGGCAAGAGCTGGTCGACCTCATGGAGAGAAAGAAGATTGGAGTGCTGTGTGTGCAGGAGACCAGGTGGAAAGGAAATAACGCAAGAGAACTAGGCGATGGTTGTAAATTATATTACAGTGGAGCAAATATGGAAGGAAGAAATGGAGTAGGAATAATATTATCGAAAGTGTTGAAGGAAAATTTGATTGGGGTGAATTGGAAAAATGACAGGATTATGAGTTTAAAGCTAGGACTGGGAGCAACAATAGTCAATGTGGTGTGTGCCTATGCCCCGCAAACTGGATGTACAGAGGAGGAGAAGGATACATTCTGGGAGGAGATGTAGGAGCTTGAAATAATTCCTGCAAGGGAAAGGGTAATTATAGGAGGAGATCTGAACTTTTGATACTAATAATAATAATAGTGTATTATGATGCCAGGAGATGCATTTCGTGTGTTTTTTCCCTTCACTCTCTTTCTGTTAATATATCAGGTGCCTTTTCCTCAGTTTTGTAATGGATATTAGATAATTATAACAGAGATACTATGAAACGAGTCTTATGCCAGCTTTACAAAAAGGCCTTAACGTTTAAGCATTATCCTAAGTTCCATTTAATTCAATAAAGTAGAATTCGAACTAAAAAATCTGCTTCTTAATTACACACGTTTGTATAACATATTTTGGCTTTTATTACGTCACACATAACCTACCCCAACTCCCCAGAAGCTCTGAATAGCCGCATAGATATCAGCCCCTTGCCCTGGAATATATAGTTCAAATTCTTATATTCCAAACCTACAAAAGACCACAACTCTGACGACAGTGCCGCCATTTTTTTTCAGATAAAAATCACACCTTGGCCCGTAAGGGGATCGAACCCTCGACATCCGCGTTATTAGCACGGCGCTCTAACCAACTGAGCTAACAGGCCGATGCTAAGAAATGCAGTTGGGGCATCTTAAGTCGTCCCTCGCTTGGGTTTCTCCTCTCGCTGTGCCCTGATTTGTTGATATTTCAACGTTTCGCCAGTTCTCCTGTATCTCTATTAGAAATAAAGGAATGGCATTAGAAAACACCTTAGCGGATATTTTTCTCTATTATTATTATTATTATTATTATTATTATTATTATTATTATTAGGCAAGCTACAACCCTAGTTGGAAAAGCAAAATGCTACAAGCTCAGGGGCTGATCTTTGTTTGCATTTTCAATTGTCTTTGGATGTTATATGTGGAAAATACAGTTTCAGACAATACATAGCCTACATTTGGCTATCAAAGGGAGAGCATTGCATAGAATTTCTTTATTGTATAGGAAAAGCGTTGTAGTTTCTTCACACAAACACATAAACAATATGTGTATATGCTGATATATATATATATATATATATATATATATATATATATATATATATATATATATATATATATATATATATATATATATATATATGTATATATATATATATATATATATATATATATATATATATATATATATATATATATATATATATCTGTTCCCACAATTCTTCATTGTTACATCATTATGGAACACCAAAGAATTGTGAGAACTGATGATTCTGTCATTATAATAGACACAGAGGAGCTACAAGAAAGGGTTTTATTATGGAAAGAAGCCCATAAAGGAAAGGATTAAAGATGAACTTTGGAAAGACAGAGCTAATGGTTAGTAGTAAAGGACATGAAGAGGAAACATTCAGGTGGAAGATAAGTAGGCCTACAGTGCTAAGGTAGAACAATGAGTTCAACTACTTGGAATCAATAATAGCAGAGGAGAGAGGTCCTGAGAATGCAGTGAGGCAGAGTGAAAGAAGCATAGCTAAAATGGAGAAAAAATAGGCTTAACTAGAGTTGTGTTAGACAAGAAAATAGCAAGAAGACTCCAAATCAAGATTTATACTACAGCTTTCAGGCCAGTGCTATTATAATTTCCTTCTTCTTTGTCTACATCTTTTCCCACTTCTATTTGGGGTCGATGTTTCTGGTCAGCTTTCTCCATCTACCTCTGTCCCACACCTCATCACCGGTTAATCCCTTTGATCGAAGGTCATCCTTGATACAGTCCACCCACCTTCGCTTTGGTCTCCCTCTACTTCTCGTTCCCTGTACCTTCCAATTCCATTACTCTCCTCCCAATATACTGTTCATCTCTTCTCATGACATGGCCGTACCACCTCAGTCTACTTCCTTGGATCTTATCTGATAGTTTTCTATTTTAATATGGGGCAGAATCTTTGGCACTGAGGATGGTCAGATGGAACGCTGTATTGATACTATTGAAAAGGAGGTTGTGAAGATGTAAGAAAAATATGTGATTTATTTAATGTCAAGTATAAGGTTAGGGAACCCCGTCTGAGATACTATGGCCATGTAATAAGAAATTGGAATTAATCAAGGGAGTTAGGAACATGCCAGTAATTGAGGAGAGGAGCGTCGGCCGTCAGGTGGATGACCGTGTTGTAAAGGAAGACTAATAAGGTCGAAAAAAGAATTTATATATATATATATATATATATATATATATATATATATATATATATATATATATATATATATATATATATATATATATATATATATGTTTATATGTGTATGTATATATGTATATATATATATATATATATATATATATATATATATATATATATATATATATATATATATATATATATATATATATATATATATATATATATATATATATATATATTGATATTGTACAATAAACCAAATTCACTGATGCTAGGCCCAGAGATAAAGGAAGTTTTCACCAACTAATTCATATCCAAAAAGGTTTTTTATTTTTTTTTGTTTTGTTTCAGAACAGTAAACAGAAGATTTATTCGCAATGCATCAAACACCCTTTATCTTACACACACACACACACACACACACACACACACACACACACACACACACACCATTCACCTTTATGCGGTGCGTGCATTCGGTGGCTTCCTGGGTATTAAGGTCTTTCCTTTCAAGTCCCTGATCTTTTATATCCATCATTTCGTAGTCTTTCTCGTTTCTCCTTCCCTGTGGTTATTAATTGTTCTTATTTGATCAGCCTGTTGTCCCCCCTTTGCCTTACATAATAAAACATCATGTGGAGATTAATACACTCTCTCTCTCTCTCTCTCTCTCTCTCTCTCTCTCTCTCTCTCTCTCTCTCTATATATATATATATATATATATATATATATATATATATATATATATATATATATGTATATATATACAGTATATATATATATATATATATATATATATATATATATATATATATATATACATTATTTTTAATGTCCATCTATTGCAGTGGTCTTCATTGCGCGGCTTGCGAGCCATTGGCGGCTCACAATGACCAGATTGACGGCTCGCAGGAAAGAGAAATGGAGAAAATTCATCAGGGATCAAAGAAAATGTCCAAACTATTAGATATTAATTTCATCCTTTTTCTGTACCATTCATCATTCAATAAGTCTGCTAATAACAATAGGTTCCATAAAAACTTTAAAATGTTGATTACTCTGCCAGGGTAGCATGGAATTCAATTAACATTAACAATCATTGACTTTCATGCAACCCTGAGTATAGAGATTTTATCGTTCATTTTTCTGGCCAGATGAAAAGGAACAACCGACTTTAATGGACCCGGCAATTCTTTATTTTTCATAATATTATTCCACACTGAGAAAATAGAGAGCACCCATTATACAAGAGAGAGAGAGAGAGAGAGAGAGAGAGAGAGAGAGAGAGAGAGAGAGAGAGAGAGAGAGATGTACAGGTAGTAATAGTAAAATAACCTCCAGTAGCAAAGGACAAAGTAAGAAAAAATTGACAAGACCAATACAAGATGAACACAGTCAATTTAACGATACATGGACTGAAGAATGTTAAATTGTATTTCAGAGAACTAATTCACTTTACTTTGCCAGAAAATATGCTTGGGTTTTAAACGGGAAATTTGGAATATAATTTTGAAACCAGTCATGCAATCCTCCGCTAGACATTCCAACTTGAAAGCAATCTGAGCAAAAAGAAAATTGACGAGTTGTCTTGTCAGATTGCATGGCAACATAGAGTAATCTACAGGACATCCACTGTTGCAGAGTATTAGACAGATGCAACATATGAGATGGCATAGATCTATGCCAAACATGAGAAATCTTTTACAAAAGCAGTTTTTTAAAGTATGTTTTTGGCATCAGCGGAGAAAATGTAATTTGGTATCAGTAATAACGATGGAACTTTCAAACAAACCATAGGCTTACGGCTATCGGACACAACCACAATGAAGAGGGCTGAAGAAATTTATAATGATATTCATCGTCAATTAACACTAGAACGACCTAGTGGTCTGATCTGTCTCATCTGTCAGCTGTTCCATGTTTTAGCCTTGTATTGTACGAAAGCACAGATATTTGTGGTGTTGCACAGTTATGTGTTTAGGCATGATTTCCAAAAGAAGACTTACTCCAATAATAATCATTGCGCCTATTACTACCATATGGCCGAATTAGAGAAGACGTGTTGATTGCACTATTATTGTTTTTTTCTGATCATAACCTAAAATGGTCTTACATGATTTATGTATGTACTGACGGTGCCCAACATGAGAGGCAAAAAGAATGGTTTCATTGGATTAATGAGGATAATAGATGAAATTCCAAAATTTTGCCACATTCAATTGTGTAATTCACTAAGAGGCACTTGTGGCAAAACTCAAAAACTGTGAACTTGTAAATGTAATGCAGCCGGTTGCTCGGATGTTTTTTTTTCCCTAGGGTATTGAATCAT
>NC_090744.1:95659442-95661942 GCF_036898095.1 Palaemon carinicauda
TATATATATATATATATATATATATATATATATATATATATGTATATATATATATGTATATATATGTATATATATGTATATGTATATATATATATATATATATATATATATATATATATATATATATATATATATATATATATATATATATATATATAATAAAAACCATTATGTAAAACCAGGTTATTTCCCCTGTTGGAGCTCATGTGCCTTTGGCACCTGCTTAGCTAATAATAATAATAATAATAATAATAATAATAACAATAATAATAATAATAATAATATAATAATAATAATAATAATATTAATAATAATAATAATAATAATAATTATTATTATCATTATTATTATTATTATTATTATTATTATTATTATTATTATTATTATTATCATGATGATAAAACGGAAGGAATATATGAATTACAGAGGATGCCCAAAACTAAGCAAGCTGTATAATAATTTGATTTCATAGCAAATAACTGCATACCCTTAGAGGAATAGTTGAGGAAGTTCTATAGATGATTAGTTATTTTATATCTATACAATGAACAGACGTATTGCTCGCTGTATATACCCGGATATTATTATCATTATTATTATTATTATTATTATTATTATTATTATTATTATTATTATTATCATTATTATTGTTATTATTTATTTTTATTTTTATCATTATCATTATCATAATTATTATAATTATTATGAATATTATGAATATAATTATTATAATTGTTATAATTATAATTATTATAAATATAAATATTATACATATACATATTGTACATATTGTACATATTACAAATATAAATATCATAATTATTATAATTATTATAATTATTATAATTATTATTATTATTATTATTATTACTAGGTAAGTTATAACCCTATTTGGAAAAGCAGAATGCTTTAAGTCCAAGGGATCCAATGGGGGAAAATAATCCAGTAAGGAAAGGAAATAAGGAAAAACATGAAATAATGTTCCTCAGTGTACCCTCAAGCAAGCGAACCCTAACACAAGACAGTATATAGGCAGCCGTTTCTTCCTCACTCAAGGGGTTAACTAACTGCACTGTAATTGTTCAGTGGCTACTTTCCTCTTGGTAAGGGTAGAAGAGACTATTTAGCTGTAGTATGCAGCTCTTCTAGGAAAAGGACACTCCAAAATCAAACCATTGTTCTCTAGTCTTGGGTAATGCCATAGCCTCTGTACCATGGTCTTCCACTGTCTCATAGGTTAAAGTTCTCTTGCTTGAGGGTACACTCGGGTACATTATTCTATCTAATTTCTCTTCCTCTTGTTTTATTAAAGTTGTTATAGTTTGTATAAGAAATATTTATTTTAATTGTCTTACTGTTCTTAAAATATTTTATTTTTTCTTGTTTCCTTTCCTCACTGGGCTAGTTTCAGGTTCCTGGGCTTATAGCATCCTGCTTTTCCGAATAGACTTGTAGCTTAGCAAGTAATGATAATAATATCCTGTTATTTATGCTTTTTATCAGCATAATTGAGCTAAAACCTCGAAAGTTCCTCATCCTCCTCCTCTCCCATAGCAATAATCGCTTTCTGTATGGTCCTTTTGAGTCGTCGTCTCCTTTCTTCGGAGCGTATTTGTCGCAGTTCGGAGGCGACATATTCCGCGAAGACCAGGTTGTCGTCACGCGCGACTTTCAAGATGGCGATTTCATCTTGTAAGGAAGAGCTCTTCTTGTGTTGTAGTTTCCTCTTCTTATTGAGGTGTTTCTCCTGACCGTTTTCCGTCGGAGGAGGAGGAGGAGGTTCGCCGATGAGGTGGTGCAGCTTCGCTGCGCCCTGGGGGAAGACTTTGCTGGTTTGGTTCCCCGGGGGAGGTGGGGGCCGCTGAAAAGATGATACGGGTATATTATGATTATGAAATATTGCAATAGGATAAACCATTTATTGAAACACTTACTCAATTAACAAGATTGTAAATTCTGATGAACGTGAATCTCATTAGCCAACTGGTAAGAAATGTAAAAGATAATCTTTTTAATATTTATATTTAGAAAAAAACTTTTTTTTTTTTTTTTTTACACAAAAATGATAACGTTAATTTGGGACTAAGAGTTTCCAAGCTTCTTCCAGTATATTTAACAGATATTATGGTAAACAAAGCAATTTCTTGACAGATGAAGTCAAACCCGCAGATTTTATTAAAAATTGCAGATAGGACATTTCCTAGATTCTAGCATTCCAGGTCTAAACGTTTAAGGAAGCTTAGGAGAGGGATGTCCAAACAAGTAGAAAACCATGTTATATACATGCAATAATATATATATATATATATATATATATATATATATATATATATATATATATATATATATATATATATATGAGTGTGTGTGTATATATATATATGTGTGTACACACACACACACACATATATATATATATATATATATATATATATGTGTGTGTGTGTGTGTGTATATATATGTGTATACACACACACACACACACATATATATATATATA
>NC_090744.1:95666942-95681942 GCF_036898095.1 Palaemon carinicauda
AGATTTGTGGAGAACACTCTTTAGTCAAAGAAACGAAATCCTATTCTACGCTGGATGATAGGAGAATTTCTCAGACATGGAAGACAAGTGGTCACCAAGAAATTGGCAGAGTATGCGGAAGGTGACAAGCCTCACTTTCAGGCTTCTATCTTGGCTAAAAACAGAAGGTCCTATTTAGCTTTTGGAGAGGATCCTCCAGCTCCATCACCAGTGCCTCTTAACTCCTCATGTGAGTATATAACCAACCTCCAGAAAAATCATAAATCGTTAGTAGGTGTTTCTTTGGAGAATTGTGCCAAGCTCGAGATGTTGACTTGAACAGTTCAGGAGAACCTGAACATGATGGGATGGCTTTGGGGTTCACTGATGGGCCTTCTGTCGGAACCAGGAGCCTTGGAGTAGTACCAACCCCTTCACAAAAAGTTGGCCAGCTCCATAAACGTCTCCATTAAGTCATCCATGACAGGGATATGTTTTCAAGAAGCATATCTGACTTCACGGATTAGGGACTTCTTCTTGTCCCATTCCACTCCGTCTCTCTCTGACATTCAGAAGAGTGTTGAGGGCTTCTCCTCTTTTTGTAGAGCAGTTGTTCTATGAGGACACCCTTATGTCCTCCCTGGAGAGGGCAAACCTCAAAGCTAAAGACACAAGGGATAACAATATTCAATCATTGCTTGTAAGGACAGTAGCCCTAGCACAAAGACGTATCCAGCCATAACCAATGCCTAGACAGCCATTGGTCGTAGGTGAGAAGAGACAGGTCGGCTTCCAGTCTTCAACATACAAGAAGCCGATGACAAGTTACTGTGGCCTAGGAATCTCATCTTCCCATACTTCTACAACCCAACGACAACCTCACCCTTCTACTAGCTTGACATCAGGACATAGAGGACAAAGAAGGTAAAAAATAGTCGGCAAGGTTTTTTGTCCATAGGGACTACAGCCCTTGTGTGTAAAGATAGGAAGCTGCCTTCAACACCACTGGCAGGCCTGGGAGGAACTGGATCCAGACCCTTGGATCATTCAAGTTCCGAGGTCTGGTACAGGATTCCCCTCGGCCAACCTCCTCCATTATCGAACAGTCCAATAGCATTCAACTCAAACCAGGAGTAGTCAGAGAAGGGGAGAGCTCTTCAAGCAGAGTTAGAAGAACTGGGAAGAAAGGGAGCGATAGAAATAGCTACGCTTCAATTCCTCGGTTTCTACAGCCTTGAGTTTATCGTCAAGAAGGCATCCGGTTCTTGGAGACCCATGATAGACCTCTCTCGTCTGAATCATCTTGTATTGAAAACTCATTTCAAAATGTAGACTCCAAGGTTGGTCACTCAACCTGAAAGACGGGTACCTCCAAGTTCCCTTCCAACTTCAGTCTCGACACCTACTGAGTGTTTGCTGGAAACAGGAGGTATGGCAGTTCAAATTTCTCTGCTTTGGCCTAACGACAGCCCACAGGTCTTTACTCGTCTTATGGCACCTGTGGGAGCAGCCCTCCACAAGAGAGACATAAGAATGCTAAGATATTTGGACGACTGGCTATTCCTGTTAAGCTCAGAACAGGAAACCATCTACACGAGGGACGTAGTCCTGAGATTCTGCAACAAACTGGGCATCCAGATCAACTTAGAGAAATCAACCGTAATCCCCAGTCAAGTTTCTATCTATTTGGGGATGAAGATCGACTCTTCAATTTTGAAGGCTTTCCCGTCACAAGATCGCAATCGGACTCTACAGGAATGAATGACATTATTTTGAAAGACAAAGGCACCTCCAGCCAATCTTTGGATGAGACTTATCAGCCTCCTGTCATCGTTAATTCTGTTAGTTCCTAGTGGAAGGAGGAGAATAAGACTACTGCAACACCGACTCCACAACCTTTGGGATCACGAGCATCATCATCTTCAGGTTCAATGGAGAGAGACGATCAGACAGAATCTAGTCTGGTGGTCCGATCCAGTGAATTTTAACCAAGGTCTTCTCTTGTCAACCCCTCTCCCAGATATCATTTTGTTTTCAGACGCTTCGGATTCCATATGGGGGACTTCGATAGGGGACCAGTTTGTGTCGTGGACATGAACAGCACAGGAATTGGGGGACTCTATCAATTGAAGAGAACTCCGGGCAATCCAGCTTGCTCTTTCTCACTTCAGCCATCTGTGCTCTTCAAGAGTCGTCGCAAAGTTCGCTGAAAACTATTTCTTACATATGGAAGGAAGGAGGGACGAGGTCCCAGAAGTTGGACAACCATGCACAATAGATTCTGGCCTGAGCAGAGGGAAAAAGTGTGACTCTCATGCCACATTTCATCATGGGCAAAGAACGTGACAGCAGATGCTCTGAGTCGAAGACATCAGATCTTAAACTCAATGGACCATTCACCAGCAAGTGGTGGACGATTTGGTTCATATGTGGCCAGCAACGGTGGATGTCTTTGCTACCACAATGAACTACAGACTTCAGGCTTACTTCAGTTTTCATATCGATCCGGGATCAGTGGCAACAGATGCAATGCTTCAGTATTGGAGGCAACTTCAAGGATATGCCTTCCCTCCATTTCCTCTGATAAGGAACACTGCACAAACTGACAGGATGCAGTCTTACTCTGGTCAAACCCTTCTGGCCTCAGAAAGACTGGTTTATGGACCTCTTATTAGAGTTGTCAGTAGACACCCCAAATAGATCGGCTGTCAGACGGGACTTCCTCAAACAGCCTCATTGACAGATGCAATGCTTCAGGATTGGAGGCAACTTCAAGGATATGCACTCCCTCCATTTCCTCTGATAAGGAACACTGCACAAACTGACAGGATGAGGTCTTACTCTGGTCAAACCCTTCTGGCCTCAGAAACACTGGTTTATGGACCTCTTATTAGAGTTGTCAGTAGACACCCCAAATAGATCGCCTGTCAGACGGGACTTCCTCAAACAGCCTCATCGACACTTTTTCATCTCAGACCACAAGCTCTTCAGTGACTGCATGGAGATTATCAGCAGATTCGCCAGGGCTCGGGAAGTTTACAGGCATGTGGCTTAGAAAGATACCTTTGCTCGAAGACCTTCCACTCGTTTAAATTACCAGTACAAGTAGAAGATATTCAGGAAGTGGTGCGGGGACTCGAAACACTCCATCTCGAACCCGACAGTTGCCAAGATTGCAGATTTCCTGTTATTCCTTCGTAAGGAAAAATGCTTGTCCATTCCATTCATCAGAGGATTTAGAGCTATGTTATCCTTGCTTTTCAGATTTGCCTTCTGGGAGATACTTAAGGATCCAATCATTACTGATTTCATGAGGTCCTTTGAAATAGAAATTGCTAAAAGGCTAATTTCAGCTCCCTCTTGGGACTTGGGTCTTAAGGCTTTAATTTGAGAGCCCTACAAACCACTAGCATCTATGAAATCACTTTTCCTTGTAGCCTAGGCAACTGCAAAAAGGGTTGGGGAATTGCAGTTACTTTGTGCTTGAAGGGGAAGAAAGTTTGTTTTGTATTACTTGCCAGAATTCAGAGCGAAAACAGAGTCCTTCAACATTCCGCTTCTTCGGGAATTAATTCTGATATCTCTCTCGGAGAGAGTGGGTAGAGACGATGAAGAAAGACTTCTCTGCCCAATGAGAGCTCTTCGTTACTACCTAGATAGGACGAAAACAATCCAGCCATGTCTTAGAGCGCTTTTCATCTATTAAGTGCCTAAACAAAACCTTATCAAAGAATGTGATGGCCTTCCTTCTTAGACAGGTCATTGGGCATGTGTCGGGAGATAAAACAATGAGCATTCTGTTAGTTATTAAATTCACAAACATACTGTGTATATATATATATATATATATATATATATATATATATATATATATATATATATATATATATATATATATATATATATATATATATATATATATATATATATGCATCGTCCACATCATCGACTTGAGGGAGAGCATCATAAGCCCACAGTATAGGGGTATGGCTACTTCTGTGCGATTTTGGACCAACACATCAATGTCTTCTATTCTGAAGGCTGGGACGTGGACGTCTAATTCGGTTTTTTCCTCATTTTACTTACTTAAAAGATGTAGAATTAGTATATAATAATGTGCGATCCTTAGGTTACATTGTGGCGGCGGGCAGAGTCATTGCTTAACCACTGTGATCATCGTTTCCTCTCCTCTATGCTAAACTTGTCTAGGGAGATGGCACTATTATGTCATACCTTTACATGCACTGATGATTAAACCCTCTTAACTGAAGTTCCACCTTGAGAGGCAGAGAAAGTGCAAGTCCTCTAGCATCAACAATTAAAACCCCTTCAATGGAAGTGACACTTTGAAGGGCCTAGATCGTTGAATGCAGGACACCATGTACCACCAATCGAACCTCTTCAATGGAAGTAACACCTTAAAGGGGCTAGATTGCTGAGTACAGGACCACTCTCACAAGTCGTAAGTATCCAAAACATGACCAGATTATTGGGAGAGGACCATTATGCCTGTAGCTTCATCAACAGAGTGACCCTAGAGGGTGTCTGGACAGTAGCTCCCTAATGACTTAGCCCTGACATGGCAACTGTCTGATGAACTGACAGTTATGCTATGACACATTGTCAGCAGTCAATCAAGGTATGCTATAATTCAGGCCACCTTTCTAGCATCCCTCCATCCAGCTAAATGTTAAGAATCTGCAAATGTTGATTGTGCAGTTGAGTACTGTATTAGACAAATGTATTTTTCAATTTAAAATTAGTTTTTTTTCATTCGGGACTTAATGTGTATATTATACTTGCCTTCTCACCTTTTCATCTATCAACTTGTTCTTTTATCAAATGTATACTAATGCAGAAACCAATTAACTCCTTTCTTCATTATTTACTCCTCCAAAGCATGCTTGTGAATAATCTTTGTTTAAAATTATATATTCTCAATAATCATGGCCCTTGCCGAAGTCATCGACTCGATTCCCTCCTGTCACCTACTTTTGCATTTAGATCACTTAGCACTGCTGCCCTTTCCGAAAAAGACTCTTCGCTTTAACTTGTTCCGTGAATGAAACTTTGAAGGTGATTTCAAATTTATTGTGTTATAGTACGTGCTGGTATTATGTAAATTTTTTTAATTGGCCGTGTGAGTTTAGGTTAAAATTGTAAGGTGTATTTATATTGCTATCTGTTCGGAACCCTAGTGTCAGCTAAAAACACGTAAGCGTATTAAGTACTTTTATGTAAATTTCATTTAGTATTTACTCTTTAGAGTGTTTAAGTATTAACTATTTTCATTAATTATCAAGATTAGATATTTGTGTAAAGTTTAATTTCCAGTGAAACAAGTGATTATATACTTTTCAGAGTCTAATATTATCTTGTCTTAGTCTAAGGTTTTGTTCAGATTTAATATTTTGAGTGATTCATGGTAATAATTTTTTTTTATTAATGTTGTAAATTTTTTGTATAATATATTTATTCTTGTAAGGTGTGTATTATTTTGATCACCAGTATTTCTTACGGAGCTCTCTCGTAATCCATGACTATGCATCTAAGTAAGAGGTTGTTTTGAATAGTTCAAGTAATTAATAACTCAGTTTTGTTTTAAGTGTACTTAAGAGACCTTTGGATATTCAGTGATTTTATATATTGCTGACTGGGAGTTGTATAATTTCTCAGAACTTGGGTATTATTAAAGTGCAACAGATTTATGTAAAAACAAACAGGTGAGTTTGGAACTCGGGAGGTTATGTAATTTGCCAGCCGTAATATATATATATATATATATATATATATATATATATATATATATATATATATATATATATACTGTATATATATATACTGTATATATATATATATATATATATATATATATATATATATATATATATATATATATATATATATATATATATATATATATATATATATATAAGCAAAGTTAACGAAGGTATGCTCTTACATTTGTCATTTTCTCTGTTCCTGTTTCCCTTCGACTTTTCCCTTCTGAAGCTGCCTAGCAAGCTCTCCATCTTCCGCTTGACATCGTCGACGGTACAACCTATGATCTTGGCCACTTCCTCCCATTGCTCGAGTTTCTTAGTCTTGTTGAAGTAGGCGCCGTGTTCTTGATTCCACAGCGCCGGGCGCTTCTCGTACTCGTCTATGAGAGCCAGACATCTGCTCCGATGCCACTCCATGCGAGCCAGCCGAGCACGACAACGCGCGGACGGACACCTTTTAGCTGGTACCAACAAGCGACTGATCGCCGATCGCCCGGACTGATGATGCCTTTCCTCGCTCCGAGCCACTAAGCCCCTCCGAGCAAGTCTGCGCCTATTCGCACCAGCAGCGCCATTTTCTCGCAAGCGTTTGGCTCAAACGGTTCGCTTGCAACTTTTTCTCTTTAGCTGATAGAAAAGGTGGATGAAAGTAGAGTTCAGACAGTTAGGTAACTAACCATGGTAGGGAATAATTTGAAAAGTTAAGCATCAGTAAGAGTGGTGTAAAGTGGGGTTTTAATAATCTCGCATCGTATATTATATACGTTTCGTTGAACGCTGCGCATTCGAAAGCGTTTTGATCGTTCGCGGTGTATAGCTCGAGTTGAGTTGCTCTTCTTCCGCTGTCTGTATTTACTGCAGTCATTGATATGAATGGTGAACAATATTGAATGAATGGTTAATTCATTCTATCGTGTATGCTTGTACGTAGGCTACTGTTTATGGAATAAATTATACTTATAAATACATACACACATACACGTATATATATACATATATATGTATACGTATATATACACTATATATGTATATATATGTTTTTTAATTCATCCTAATCTCAAGCCAATCCACACTTGCAAAGTCACACAATATACTTACGCTTATAAATGGCATTATATTCATGTGTTTCATACATGAATAATACATAAATGCACATAGGTACATGAAGAAGTGCAACCCCCCCCTCTCTCTCTCTCTCTCTCTCTCTCTCTCTCTCTCTCTCTCTCTCTCTCTCTCTCTCTCTCTCTCTCTATATATATATATATATATATATATATATATATATATATATATATATATATATACATATACATTATATATATGTATATACATATTTTTATATGTATATATACATACATATATATATATATATATATATATATATATATATATATATATATATATATGTGTGTGTGTGTGTGTGTGTGTGTGTGTGTATGTATGTGTGTGAGTGTACTTGTGTATGTATGTGCGTAGTGAGAGAGAGAGAGAGAGAGAGAGAGAGAGAGAGAGAGAGAGAGAGAGAGAGAGAGAGAGAGGATATCCGGGACTGTACATACCCACTTATTGTAAATTTGATGTTCAAAGCCGTGATGTAAAGTACTTCAATGTTACATTACTTTACGCATATCTTTTATGTCTTGATGTGACGCGTATGGCGTTACTTGGTAAATATTGTACTCAGTTCGGAGGCTATTATTGTTACTTTAGCCCAGACATCCTGTGTGTGTGTGTGTGTGTGTGTGTGTGTGTGTATGTGATATTCGCATATGATGAACCTGACCAGGATATATAGTTTTAATATAATTTTGATCGTAATACTTAGTATTGAAAGAGTTTGCGTATCGCCCTGATCAGCAAAGCTGTATTAGTCAGGGCCACCCATACTATAGTAGTTTGGTTTGCTGTGAGCGATCAGACGAAAATCTCCCATCATCACCAATCCACACTGACCAGTATGGTGATGAAAACTGTCCAAACCACAGACACGAATAAGGAAATGTCTGATGCCATTGTCCTGCAGTGGACTAGAAACGGCTGCATTTGTTGATTTATATATACATACATGTATATGCATATATATATATATATATATATATATATATATATATATATATATATATATATATATATGTGTGTGTGTGTGTGTGTGTATTAATGTATGTATGTAGGTGTATATATGTGTGGGTCTGGGTGCCATGTGCATGACCATTTATCAAACCTATTATGACGTGATCATAACCTTTACTCTTATCAGCTACATAAATAATAACGAAAAATATACTCTGTGATCATAAAGAAAAAAAGAAAAAGATAATAGTTTTGATAACACGGACAGAATTTCTTTTGTCAAT
Source organism: Palaemon carinicauda (assembly GCF_036898095.1). Lineage (NCBI taxonomy): Eukaryota > Metazoa > Arthropoda > Malacostraca > Decapoda > Palaemonidae > Palaemon > Palaemon carinicauda. The sequence continues at coordinate 95,675,059 of NC_090744.1, forward strand.
AATAATTTTTCTATTTGTATTTCTCTTTTTGTTTGATCCGCTTCTGAAGAATAAAAGACTAAATTAATTCATCAAGTTAATGAGACTTATTCATTCATCGAATGTTTAAACGTAAAAATTTTCGAAATAAAGCCGAAGATATTTCGTATTATACTCATGGATGCAGTATTTAGAGTAAGGGTGTACATCAACTATAAAACTTCAGGCATTGATAATTCTAGTAAAAAACGATGCTTACGCCCAACGTTTTTTTTTTTTCAATGTACTTCTTATTTCCATTTTCTCTTTTCTAATCAATTATTTACGCTCATAAGCATAGCAAGGTTACAGATACAGTATATATATATATATATATATATATATATGTATATATATATATATATATATATATACTGTATATATATATATATATATATATATATATATATATATATATATATATATATACAGTATATATATATATATATATATATATATATATATATATATATATATACAGTATATATATATATATATATATATATATATATATATATATATATATATATATATATATAGATATATATATATATATATATATATATATATATATATATATATATATATATATATATATATATATATACAATTATAAATACCAATACATTTTCCCAGTTTCTCAAATTAGTTGAAAGAACCTATGCAACAATTCTACTTTTGCAAAATATGTATGTATGCGGCGAGACTGGTCTTCGGCAAAAATAGTCCACGGTAAAATGGAATGTGGCGAGATGGCCAAGGCAAAATGGCCACGGTGAAATGGCCACGGCTAAATGTCCTAGACCCTACTAGAAACTATCGAGCTTAAGCGGGTCTCGAACTCCCATCCTACTGAACGTTAATGTTGGAGTATCGAGATAAGACTGACCCGATTTTTCGACTGGGTTTTAGTGTCGAGTCCGATGATGATTAATCAGGTTGCTACTTCAGACGACTTCAGTATTCCATAAATCTTCGGTTGTACAAGACTATTGGAAACGATCCTGCCTGGTATTCTGTTGGATGGGAGTTCGAGATCCTCGAGCTAGCTCGATAGTTTCTTATAGTGTCTGCAACCTCACATTCTTGTGAGCGAGGGAGGGCGGGTTTTTGGGAGCCTATAAATCTATCTTCTGAGTCATCAGCAGCCATTGTCTGGCCCTCCCTGGTCGTTCTTTGATGGAGAGGGTGGACTTGGTCGCTGATCGTATGTATATATGAGCAGTCTTTAATCTAGGACTCTATGGCATTGTCCTATCCCTTGCTTCTGCTATTCATGAGCTACCATTAAACCTAAAACCTAAACGTAATCTCATTTTATGATAGCCTTTCGGTTCGCCACGTTATTATTTTGGTTTTTTTAGAATTATATTTTGAATCTATGCATTCTATGAGTTGAAAATCATGACGAATGATGCTTTAGACGAGGTCAACTTTGAGATGGCACGGGCTCTTGCTCCTAAAGTATCCGTTACATTCGTGAAACATATCTAATAAAATTGTTTATATATTTATGAGATTGTTAAAATAAGATTTGCTAAATCCTCTTTGAACGGGCCAAAGAAAGAATCATTTAAAACTAAGAAAGTGTTTGGGGATTTTTGTAGTTTTCTCGAGCGGTTGTGTGTTTTAGTGTGCAAGTTCGCGGTTATGTTTTGGTTTGTAAGTGTTGTCGTCCAAAACAGATTATGGATTCCCAATAATATGGTAGGATCAGGATTTAGATTATTCATGCGCAAATTTCGACGGTTAACATTGGAACGTCACACTGTTAAATATTAGCCGTGAAAAACGGAAAAAAATCGTGGAATAAATATTGCCAGGCATTTACCGTTTTAAAAACGGATATATTGACGTAAAGGATGGTATTACTGTCACCAACCCTTAAGAGATATTAAAAAAGCAGGAATAATCGAATACTCTACTAATCCTGTAATAAAGTAGGGTAGAAATTACGGTTGCCTGTATTTTACTGAAATACGGCTGAGAAGAGTCAATTGTTACGGAGAATTTCCGATTAAAATTACGGTGTTTATTTATTTATTTATTTATTTTATTTATTTATTTTTTTTCTTATTTTTTTTTAACAGTGCAGGTAACTGATCATCGGGAAAAAGAGATTGGACAAATACATGAATTTGTACGATTCCGTAAAAGTATAACTTTTATGGCATTTAATAAAAAAAATACAGAAAGTGATAATTAAAACTGAAGAGGAATATTTCAATAACAGCTTATGAAATACGTTATATGTGTTAAGTGCTTCTCCTCAGCTTAATTGTCAGTTTTCTTTATTCTTAAAAGATAAATAACCTTCATTCTCTCCACGAACGATTTTCCATCAACACGTCCATAACGTCTTTATTTTTCTCATTTTCCTTCGAATGGAAGATGAATTATGGTCATTTAAGAACCCTCAGTCAGGCGTTGAAGAGAAGAGTCCATTTGCCATCTGAGTTGAACTTTGCAGTAATATATACCAACCAACGAATGTTGAGAATAGGGATAAGGGTGATTTAGGAAGTTGGAGGGAATGGAAAGAATTATATGTAACAAGAAAAACAGGGTGAATTATTTATCACTGAAAAGGGTAATTCATATTATCAGGCGTTACTGCAACTAAAATTGGCATTGTAGTTGTATCGGCAGAACTTCAAAAGTTCAAATTTGCAGCAAATGTTATGTTGAACAGGCTGACATACTGTAAGTCTTGATAGTTTGTTTATGAAAGATCTGTTTTAATGTTGTTACTGTTCTTGAAATATTTTATTTCAATTGTTCATTACTTCTCTTGTAGTTTATTTAATTCCTTATTTCCTTTCCTCGCTGGGCTACTTTTCCCTGTTTGAGCCCTTTTGCTTATAGCATCCTGCTTTTCCTGTTAGAGTTGTAGCTTAGCAATAATGATAATAAATATAATTATATTAAAAGACTACCTTCTTAGTCATCAGGAGCCATTGCCTGGCCCTCCCTGGTCCTTGCTTGATGGAGAGGGTAGCCTTGGTCGCTGATCATATGTATATATGGGCCGTCTTTAATCTGTAGTCAAGGACCCTATTCCATTGTCCCATCCCATCCCTCTGCAATTCATGAGTCACCTTTAAACTTTAAACCTAAACGTAATCTCATTATATGATAGCCTTTAGGTTCGTAAAGTTATTATTTTCGTTTTTTAGAATTATATTTTGATTCCATGCGTTCTCTAAGAGTTGAAAATCATGACGAATGATGCTTTAGATGAGGTCAGCTTTGAGATGGCACGGGCTCTTTCTCCTAAAGTGTCGTTGGCATTCCTGAAACATATCTAAGAAAATTGTTTATATATTATTAAGATTACTAAAATTAGGTTTTCTAAATCCTCTTAGGAACGGCCCAAAGAAAGAATCCTTTAAAACCAGGAAATCGTTTGGGGATTTTTTTTTTTGTAATTTTCTTGAGTGGTTGTGTATATGTGTGTTTGAGGTCTTAAGGGTTTTCGTCCAATACAGATTATGGATTCCCAATAATATGGCAGGATCAGGATTTAGATTATTCATGCGCAATTTTCGACGGTTAACATTATTATTATTATTATTATTATTATTATTATTATTATTATTATTATTATTATTATTATCATTATCAATTGCTAAGCTACAACCCTAATCGGAAAAGCAGCATACCCTAAGACTAAGGGCTCCAACAGGGAAAATAGCCCATTGAGGAAAGGGAACAAGGAAAAATAAAATATTTAAAGAACAGCAACAACATTAAAATAGATATCTCCTATATAAACTATAAAAACTTTAACAAAACAAGAGGAAATGAAATTAGACTTAACAGTGTGCCCGAATGTCCTCTCTAGCAAGAGATCTCTACCCTAAGACAGTGGAAGACCATGGTATAGAGGCTATGGCACTACCCAAGACTAGAGACCAATGGTTTAATTTTGGAGTGTCCATCTCCTAGAAGAGCTGTCTACCATAGCTAGAGTCTCTTTTACCCTTACCAAGAGAACAGTGGCCACTGAACAATTACAGTGAAATAGTTAATTAAGCCCTTAGGTGAAGAAGAATTGTTTGGTAATCTCAGTGTTGTCAGGTTTATGAGGACAGAGGAGAATATGTAGAGACTAGGCCAAACTATTCGTTGTGTGTGTGTTTGTGTGTGTGTGTGTGTGTGTGTGTGTGTGTGTGTATAGGCAAAGTAAAAATGAACCGTAACCAGAGAGAAGGATCCAATGCAGTACTGATCATCGGGAAAAAGAGATTGGACAAATACACGAATTTCTACGATTTCGTAAAAGTTTAAACTTTACTAATTATACTGTATTTAAAAAAATACAAAGTGATAATTAAAACTGAAGAGGAATATTTCAATAATAGCTTATGAAAGACGTTATAAGTGTTAGGTGCTTCTCCATTCTCTCCACGAACGATTTTCCATCAGCACGTCGACAACGTCTTCAATTTTCTCATTTTCCTTCGAATGCAAGATGAATCATAGTCATTAAGAACCCTCAGTCAAGCGTCGAAGAGAAGAGTCCATTTGCATCAGAGTCGAACTTTGCAATAATCATAAGCCAAACAACGAATGTTGAGAATAGGGATAGGGCCGATTCAGGAAGTTGGAGGGAATAGAAAGAAGTATATGTAACAAGACAGAAAAAAAGGTTGAATTATTTATCACTGAAAAGTGTAATTCGTATCATCAGGCATTGGGCATTGTAGTTGTATCGATCGGTAGAACTTCATAAGTTCAAATTTGCAGCAAATGTTCTTATGCTGAACAGCCTGACATGATGTAAGTCTTGATAGTTTGTTTATGAAAGATCTGTTTTAATGTTGTTATTGTTCTTGAAATATTTTGTTTAAATTGTTCATTACTTCTCTTGGAGTTTATTCATTTCCTTATTTCCTTTCCTCACTGGGCTATTTTTCCCTGTTGCAGCCATTGGGCTTATAGCCTCCTGCTTTTCCTATTAGAGTTGTAGCTTAGCAATAATGATAATAAATATAATTATATTAAAAGACTACCTTCTTAATCATCAGGAGCCATTGCCTGGCCCTCCCTGGTCCTTGCTTGATGGAGAGGGTAGCCTTGGTTGCTGATCGTATGTGTATATGGGCCGTCTTTGATCTGTAGTCAAGGACTGTAGGTCATTGTCCCGTCCCATCCCTCTGCCATTCATGAGACACCTTTAAACCTTAAACCTAAACGTAATCTCATTTTATGATAGCTTTTAGGTTCGTCACGTTATTATTTTCGTTTTTTAGAATTATATTTTGATTCCATGCGTTCTCTTAAGACTGGAAAATCATGACGAATGATGCTTTAGACGAGGTCAGCTTTGAGATGGCACGGACTCTTTCTCCTAAAGTACCGTTGGCATTCCTGAAACATATCTAAGAGAATTGTTTATATATTATTGAGATTACTAAAATTAGGTTTTCTAAATCCTCTTTGAACGGCCTAAAGAAAGAATCATTTAAAACCAAGAAATCGGTTTTTTTTTTCTTGAGTTGGTTGTGTATATGTGTGCAAGTTCGGTCTTGTGTTTTGATTTTTCAAGTGTTGTCGTCCAATACAGATTATGGATTCCCAATAAGTTGGCAGGATCAGGATTTAGATTATTCATGCGCAATTTACGACGGTTATTATTATTATTATTATTATTATTATTATTATTATTATTATTATTATTATTATTATTATTATTATTATTATTTTTATTAAGCTACAACCCTATTTGGAAAAGCAGCACGCTATAAGCCTAAGGGCTCCAAAAGGGAAAATAACCCAGTCAGGAAAGGAAACAAGGAAATATAAAATATTTAAAGAACAGTAACATTAAAATAAATATCTCTTATGTAAACTATAAAAACTTTAACAAAACAAGAGGAAGAGAAATTAGTCAGAACAATGTGCCCGAGTGTACTCTCTAGCAAGAGAACTCTACCCAAAGACAGTGGAAGACCATGATATAGAGGCTATGGCACTACCCAAGACTAGAGACCAATGGTTTAATTTTGGAGTGTCCTTCTCCTAGAAGAGCTGTCTACCATAGCTAGAGTCTTTTTTACCCTTACCAAGAGAACTGTGGCCACTGAACAATTACAGTCCAGTAACCCTTTGGGTGAAGAAGAATTGTTTGGTAATCTCAATGTTGTCAGGTGTATGAGGACAGAGGAGAATATGTAGAGACTAAGCCAAACTATTCGTTTTGTGTGTGTGTGTGTGTGTGTGTGTGTGTGTGTGTGTGTGTAGGCAAAGGAAAAATGAACCGTAACCAGAGAGAAGGATCCAATAAAGTACTGATCATCGGGGGAAAAGAGATTGGACAAATACATGAATTTCTACGATTTCGTAAAAGTGTAAACTTTACTAATTATACTGTATTTAAAAAAACTACTTAAAGTGATAATTAAAACTGAAGAGGAGTATGTCAATAATAGCTTATGAAAGACGTTATAAGTGTGAGGTGCTTCTCCATTCTCTCCACGAACGATTTTCTATCAGCTCGTCGACAACGTCTTCAATTTTCTCATTTTCCTTCGAATGCAAGATGAATCATAGTCATTTAAGAACCCTCAGTCAGGCGTCGAAGAGAAGAGTCCATTTGCATCAGAGTCGAAGTTTGCAATAATCATAAGCCAACCAACAAATGTTGAGAGTTGTGATAGGGCCAATTCAGGAAGTTGGAGGGAATAGAAAGAAGTATATGTAACAATATAGAAAAAAAGGGTGAATTATTTATCACTGAAAAGTGTAATTCGTATTATCAGGCATTGGGTATTGTAGTTGTATCGATCGGTAGAACTTCAAAAGTTCAAAATTGCAGCAAAAGTTTTTAATGTTGAACAGACTAACATAAGTCTTGGTAGTTT
>NC_090744.1:95686942-95729442 GCF_036898095.1 Palaemon carinicauda
TTGGGGAAAATAATGCTAAAAATAAACTTTAAAAAGTTTCATAAAAATCAATTTAAAGTTTAATTGAACACCAGATTGAAACTAGAACGTTTCATGAAAGTCGATTAAAAGTTTAATTGTTTGCTAAAGGGAAACTATGAAAGCTTTCAGGAAAATCAATGAAAAGTTTAATTGCTTATCAGAGTGAAACTAAAAAGTTTCATGAAAATCAAGGAAAAGTTTAATTGATCATCCGAGTGAAACTATAGTTTCATGAAAATCAGTGAAAAGTTTAATTGATCATCCGAGTGAAACTATAAAGTTTCAGGAAAATCAATGAAAAGTTTAATTGATCATCAGAGTCGAAGATATAATAAATCAATGAAAAGTCTGATTGATTGTCAAAGTGAAACTAAAAAGTTACATGAAAATTAAGAAAAAGTTTAATTAATTTCCAAAGTGAAAGTGAAACTATAAAAAAAGAGTCATGAAAACCAATGAAAAATCTAATTGCTTATCAGAGTGAAACTATAAAGTTTTATAAAAATCAATGAAATGTTTAATTGATTGCCAAAGTGAAACTATAAAAAGTGTCATGGAAACTAATGAAAAATTAAATTCATTATTACAGGAACTAAAATGTTTCACGAAAATCAATGAAAAGTTCAAGTGATCATCAGAGGGAAACTAAAAAGTTTCATGAAAACCAATGAAAATTGTTATTGCTTATCAGAGCGAAACTAAAAAGTTTTATGAAATTCATTGAAAAGTTCAATTGATCACCTAAATGAAACTAAAAAGTTTCATGAAAATCAATGAAAAGTTTAATTGATCACCTAAATCAAACTAAAAAGTTTTTATGAAAATTAATGAAAAGTTTCATTGATCGTTGGAGGGAAACTAAAAAGTTTCATGAAAATCATACAAAAAGTTTCATCAGTCGCAAAAGTGAAAATGAAAAGTTTCATGAAAATCAATAAAAAGTCTAAATTCATCGTGTGAAAGTGAAAATGTTATAGGTATAAGGGCGAATAATATAAAATTATTAATTCAAATGTATTAATGAACTGAATTTATTGCCGAATTTCAATTACCTTGACGAGTAACTTTTATTTGTATGTTTGTTAGGTGAATATCGAGTCGAATCTAAGGCTGTGTCACCAGGGAAACTATCTCGCTCGTTACTTTAGGGGTATTTCGTGACTGGTTGGCTGAGGCTTTAATGTTGTTGTTATTATTATTATTATTGTTATTATTATTATTATTATTATTATTATTATTATCATTATTGTTGTTGTTATTATTATTATTATTATTATTATTATCATTATTATTATTATTATTGTTGTTGTTGTTGTTGGTGTTAGCATTATTATTATTATTATTATTATTATTATTATTATTATTATTATTATTATTCAAATTACAACCTAGTAAGAAAAGAAGGCTGCTTTAATCCCAAGGGAAATAAGAAAATGAAGTATATATAAGTAATGAATATAAACCATCTTGAGATCTGTAATAACATTAAAATAGATCCGTCATATATAAAATATGAAGAGGTAATTATGGCAGCCTGTTCAACATAGAAAACATTTGCTGTAAATTTGAACCTCTGAAGTTCCACCGATTCAACTACCTGATTAGGAAGATCATTCCACAATCTGGTCAGAGCTGGAATATAGGTGCTAGAAAACTGTGAAGTGTTGTCTTTTGATGGAGAAGGTCTGACTTAGAGTGAACTGCTTTCCTAGTACTATGTACAGAATGGTACTGTCTGGTAGATCAGAGTCAAAGGATGGTCAGAATTATGAAAAATCTTATGCAATATGCATAAAGAACTAACTGAACGACGCACCCATAGGTTAGTATCTAGATCAGAAATAAGAAATTTAATAGATCGCAACTTTTTGTCTAATAGCTGAAGATGAGATTCAGCAGCTGAGCCAGACAGGAGAACAATGCCTGGAACAAGGTAGAATGAAAGATTTAAAATAAAAATCTTCAAAATTGATTGATCACCAAAAATCTTAAAAGATTTTCTCAATAGGCCATTTTTTGTGTAATTGAAGAAAAAGCTGACCGAATGTGTTCCTCTAAAGTATATCAAGAAACAAACTTAAAATTTTAAGAATCGTGTATAGTTAAAGAATCATATCAATGAAGAGATCTAGATGTTGAGGAGCCACTGTCCTCGACATACTTACAATCATACTCTGAGTTTGGTAGGGTTCAACTTCATGCCCCATAATTTACACCATACACTAATTTTAGCTAGTTCTCTATTAAGGGATTCAGCACCCCCAGATCTACATTCAGGAGATGGAATTGAAACAAAGAGAGTAGCATCATTATTTTGTAAATACAATGAGGTTGGTTCTTAGGCCATATAGTATGAAAAATAATGGGTCTAGAACACTATCCTAAGGAACACCAGATATCACATTCCTATACTCGCTATGGTGCCCACCAAAAACTATTCTGTGCAATCTATTACTTAGAAAATTAATAATAATGCTAAGAAAATACCCACGTACGCCAAACTGTTTGAGATTGATAACAAAGACCTCATGATTAACACGAATAAACGCAGCACTAAAATTAAGGCCAATCATACTAACTTGCTGACCACAATCAAGGGATTTCTATACATCATTGGAGATTGTAAGAAGGGTATCACATGCTCCAAAATCTTTACAAAAGCCAAATTGCAAACTAGGAAAAAGATGATTACCTTCAGCAAAACTATTAAGACGTTTTGTCATAAGGTGTTCAAAACCTTTAGATAATAAGAATTATGGAAATGGGACGGTAATCGGCTGGACTAGAGCTACCTTAAACACATTTACCTAATGGAGAAGCATTACCAGTTCTCCAATAAGTGCCTCATCCCATAAGCATCCAGGTCCATTAAGAGAGTTTTAATCTAAAGGGACCAAAAAGCTAAACTAGTTGTTTAACCTTGTGTAAACAGGAAAGCAAGATCGAGTTTCTCATTATTTTTATTATTGTGAAACACATCAGTCAAATGCTTTGCCTTTTCCTTTTCCTTTGGACAGTGAGTAACAGAGCCATCTAGTTCGAGTAAAGGAGGAACTGTTAAGTCTACACCAAATAATGCAGATTCAAGAGTAGCTCACCACTCATGTCCCTGGGTTGTACCATAAATGGTTTCTTTTATGTGTAAATTGTTAAATATAAAAAATACTCTATTCTGTCAACCTTGTTGATAGTGACAGTGAATTTTCTAAGGAGGTTCGTCTATAACTCTTGTTTCCATGAACAATTACATGAATCTAAACTAAATATCGATGGAAAAAATATTGATAAAATGTTAACTAAAGAAAATTACAACTTACATAAAACTGCATTATAAACAAGTATGGAAAAAAAATCATTATTCCCATGCGTAGTCTTTTTTTCTTTCAATCAAACACTAAATACGTCACAGGAAGATTTTTTTACGTCAAATAATCCAAAATATCTTCTTATATACAAATTAATCGGTCAATAAAGGAAAAGAAAAATATGAAATTGTCACAAACGTTTAACCCAAGAAATTATATTACAATAATTATTTGATCATATTTACTGATAGTCGTGTCTGTTATCTTTCGTATCAAAGACACTTGTCTTGTTTTTCCAGTTTTTCATTTTTTTTTTTTTTTACATATAGACATTCAATTTATGGGATTTTTTTTTTTATTAGTTTCACTAGGTATCATATACGTTGTGAAAGATTATAATATATTTTAGCGAAAATTATCATTATCAATCCTCTTTAATGTTATTTGTCTCAGTCTCACATGGCATCTTGGATGAGGTGAACCACAAATATTCTATTGTAAATTAAAGCTTGAAAGGCAATATTCAGATATATGCTTACAATCAATCATGCACATGCTTATATATGTATATATGTATATATGTATATATGTATATATGTATATATGTATATATGTATGCATGAATGCGTCACTCACCGAAACACGTTACCCTCAGATAAATGCAATATTATATTTACAGCAACAAACAACAATAAATGCACTCGTTTTTAGTCCACTACAGAACAACGGCCGCAGATATGTACTGTACCAACCGTGTGTCACACGATCGTACATAATTCATTTTGTATGTATTATGCTTGTATCTTCGCTATTCCCTCGCACTAAAAAGAACCAGAATAAACATGTCTGCGTTTCTCCTATGTAACATTGTCTGTTTCTCGAACATGTAATTTCCTGTTGTCTTGAGGTTTTGTATATAAAGAAGAGTGTTCTATAATAAATTAACTCAGTTGCTTTCACACTGCCTTTGAGTTCACAACCTTCTCTCGGCTCGTCACAGTACTTAGTCATTTCTGGAGTTTCCTTTTCATCACCACGCTAGCCACTGCGGTTTGGTGATGGTGGAAAATTGTTGACTGATCGTTCACAGCAAACCAACCTAGTATAGGTGTCCCTGACTTGTACAACTTTGCTGATTGTAGTGATACACAAACACTTTTACCACGCTAAGATATCTTCACTCAGAAAGGGATATATATATATATATATATATATATATATATATATATATATATATATATATATATATATATATATATATATATATATATATATATATATATATATATATATATATTCAAACATTAAACTTACCCGCTGGTTATATAACAATGGCTTTAGTCCCTGACGTCCGGCAGAAATTAAAAAACTCGCGGCAATCGCAGATAGAGTTGCCAGGTGTGTACACTAGCGCCACCACCGGAGCTAGATAGAACCATTCCATCCAGTACCAGATTTTCTCCTGCCGCCATTTTGGCAATATCGTTGGGAATTCACTCGCTAACTACCTTGGATTTGACAGTGTTCTTGGTGATGTACATTGTTTTTTGGTTATTGGCTTTCGCATTACTGGACTCGCTTTCGGATTCTCTTGAATACTTTTTGGATTTGGATTATTTGGATTATTTTTTGACCCTTGCTTGTTTTTTATCTCTCTGTTTAATTTTCAATATGGCTGACCCCTCTCCTTCATATAGGAAGTGTGTAAAAGGGTGTAAAACTCTGCTTCCAAAAGCCTCTGTTGATCCCCATTCAATTTGTGTCAAATGTAGGGGTAAAATTTGTGTATATGAGGATCGATGTCAAGAATGTATTTCATTGTCCGGTGTTACGGTACATGCACTGCCGCTTCCGCCAGACTGGGTTCCGTCTCCTGATAATGTGGAGTGTTATGTAAGCGATGAGGAAGGCGATTTCGCAATAGAAGTTTCTACACCTGTGTCGCCTAAGGTGGATCCTAATTGGACTATGCTGTTAGACATGAAGCAGCAGCTTTCATCTTTTATGCAGTCTTATCATCCTGCTGTTAGCAAAGCGGTGGTTCGTCATGATTCCGATCGTGACGCGTTGTTGCACAGGCGGCCTACCGGTATACGCGATGTTGAACAGCGTGATAAGGCTGCTATTCCTCATAGAGTTTCTGCTACTCTTGATAGAAAACGTCAAGCGACCAAGCGTGACGTCAAGCATCATCCTTCCAGGCGCGGCGACAAGCGCCAGGCGGCTGAGCGTGACGCCGCACGCCAAACTAGACGTGACGTCGAACATCAAGAGCGTGACGTCGAACGTCAAACATACCGGGACGCCCAACGTCAGTCAGATACGGTTCGACATGCTGTCAGACGTGACGTCGAGCGCAAGACTAGCAATCGTCTGGTAAACAAACATACCAAAAGACTTGATTGCGCGCACCGCGGTGCTGACGCTTATGTTCGCAAGCGACACCTTTCTGATAAAGATGCTGTTACAGTGGTTGGAATTCTTACGGAAGACGAACCGGATGATCATTCCTCTCTGGATGAGGCTTTGGATGTTGTCTCGGAAGAAGAAAAGAATAAGACACCTCAACACTCTGTAGATCTCAAAAAGATTATGTTGGTTTTTACAGAATTATTTCCTGATCACTTTGCTCCTGTAGCTCCACGTTCACCTCCTTCGGAGTTTACCTTGAGAATAACGGCAAGAGCATCGATTTTTACTAAGATGGTTCTCTCTCGCTCCTCAAAGAGAGCATTAAATTTAATGGATACTTGAATGCAATCTAAAAGAGTTCTAGGCAAAATAGGCTTCGCTTTTCCCCCAGCCAGATTAGCTTCCAAGTCTAGCATATGGTACGAGACGGGAGAGGTCCTAGGCTTGGGAGTTCCTGCCTCTGCCCAAGGCGACTTCTCGACTTTAGTAGACTCTTCTCGTCGCTTGGCTATGAGAAGGACGAAGGTCTTATGGTCTATGTCTGAGTTTGATCATCTCCTCAAAGGCATCTACAGAGCTTTTGAAGTGTTCAACTTCCTTGATTGGTCTCTGGGAGCCTTGGGGAAGAAAGTTTCTGCAATGAAGGATTCTGAAACTGCTAACTTTATTCATGTAATATCATGCATGGATAAAGCTGTTAGAGATGGCTCGAATGAGTTAGCAGCCCTGTTTACAGCCGGGGTTGTTAAGAAGAGGGCAACTATGTGCTCTTTTCTCTCTATGGGAGTCACTCCTTTCCAGAGGTCAGAATTACTTTATGCACCTCTTTCTCCTTCTCTATTCCCTCAGGAGCTAGTAAAGGAGGTTGCCGCTGCCCTAACCCCAAAAGCTACGCACGGCTTAGTCTCCAAGAGAGCAAGGAAGGTTCTGCCAACTTCCTTCTCCGCCGGCAGATCGAAGGAGGAGTCTTCTTTTCCTCAAACATCACAGCTTTTTTGTGGAAAGTTTGTCGGTAGGAGTAGCTTCAGACCAGATGCAAGAAGGGCTAGAAGGAGAGGTTCTAGGTCGAGGCGTAGCAGAGTCTGACTGCCTTCGCCTTCAGACAGCAGTGGGGGCCAGGCTAAACAGCTTCTGGCAACCCTGGGAGAGAAGAGGAGCGGACCTTTGGTCCGTTCTTGTTCTGAAAGAGGGTTACAAGATTCCGCTTATCTCGAAACCTCCGTTAGTTATAGACCCTGTGGATCTCTCTCCCAAATACAAGGAGGAATCGAAGAAGCAGGCCATGCAGCTTCAAATGTCTCTCTTTCTAGAGAAGAACAGATTGTTCCTGGTTCCCAAGAACTCGGGAGAATGGAGACCAGTCCTGGACGTAAGTGCCCCCAACAGTTACCTCCAGAAGACAAATTTCTCTATAGAATCCCATAGGACTGTGCTTGCAGCAGTAAGGAAGGGCGACTGGATGGTCTCATTAGACCTCCAGGACGCTTATTTTCATGTCACGATCCACCCAAGTTGCAAACGTTACCTGAGGTTCGTGTACAGGAAGGAGGTCTTCCAGTTTCGGGCCTTGTGTTTCGGCCTCAGCACCGCCCCTCTAGTCTTCACGAAGATCATGTTGAATGTGGCGAGTATGCTCCATTCAAGAGACATCAGAGCCTCCTTGTACTTGGACGATTGGCTACTAAGAGCTCCCTCCCTCAATCGCTGTCTGTACGATCTGCGTCTGACAATGAGTCTGTCAGAAGAACTAGGACTTCTGGTGAATTCAGAGAAGTCCCAATTGATTCCACACCAGAAGATTCTATATTTAGGGATGGAGATTCAGAGTCTGGCTTTTCAGGCTTTTCCGTCACCTGCAAGGATACAGCTAGCTCTCCTAAAACTTTGTGCCTTTCCAAAGGAGTTTTGTTCAGTAAGAGAGTGGATGAGCTTCCTGGGAACCCTCTCTTCACTGGAACAGTTTGTGTCTCTGGGGAAGCTAAATCTATGACCACCTCAGTTCCAGCTCAATTACCATTGGAACAAAGAGGACAGCCTCGACATGGAAAGCATTCCCCTTACAGAACCAATAAAAGAGTGCCTTCGGTGGTGGAACAACATAAACAGACTTCAGCAAGGTCTCTCGTTGGAGCAGAAGAACCCAGACCTTGTGTTGTTTTCCGACGCCTCAGACTCTGGGTGGGGAGCAACACTGAGAAAGTCAGAGATCTCAGGTCTGTGGACAAGGAAACAAGGAAGCCGCCACATCAATCAAAAGGAGCTGTTGGCAATCCTGTTGGCTCTCAAGAGTTTCGAGAAGTTAGTACTAAACAAAGTAGTATAAGTCAATGCCGACAACACCACAGCATTGGCATACATAGCAAAACAAGGTGGGACGCACTCGAGGCCACTTTACGAAATAGCAAGAACTCTTCTCATATGGGCACAGCAAAGGAAGATATCCCTGTTGACAAGATTCATACAGGGAGAGAGAAACGTGCTGGCAGACGGCCTCAGCTGGAGGAATCAGGTTCTTCCCACAGAGTGGACATTGCATCTGGATGTATGCAAGAGACTTTGGAGGATTTAGGGTCGCCCACTCATAGATCTATTCGCGACCTCAAAAACGAAAAGGCTGGAGACCTATTGCTCCCCAGTTCCGGACCTCGAAGCGACACACATAGACGCGTTTCTGATGGATTGATCTCACCTGGACGTGTACGCGTTCCCTCCATTCAAAGTGCTGTACAAAATACTACAAAAGTTTGTGTCTCACGAAGGAACCAGGTTGGTTCACAGAGGTACTGGAATGGATGGTGGACGTTCCAAGAAGCCTGCCATTGAGAATAGATCTTCTCAAACAACCTCACTTGGCAAGAAACCATCAAACCTCCAAGCTCTACGTCTGACTGCCTTCAGACTATCGAAAAACTCGCAAGATCTAGAGGATTTTCGAAGGAAGCAGCCAAGGCTATTGCTAAAGCAAGGAGGACTTCTACCATCAAGGTTTATCAGTCCAAGTGGGAGGTTTTTAGAGGATGGTGTAGAGCTAACTCAGTTTCTTCATCCAGTACCTCTGTAACTCAAATTGCCGATTTCTTTCTAGAAAATAGAAGAAAGCACAATTTTTCCTCCTCGACCATCAAGGGGTACAGGAGTATGCTGGCAGCTGTCTTCAGGCATAGGGATTTAGATCTCTCTAATAACAAGGACCTTTAGGATCTTCTCAGATCTTTTGAAACCTCTAAGAAGCATCAACAGCAATCACCAGCCTGGAATTTAGATGTGGTTTTAAAATTCCTCATGAGTGACAGATTCGAACCTTTGCACTCGGCTTCCTTTAAAGATCTGACTTTAAAGACTATTTTTAGTATGTCTAGCAACAGCTAAGAGAGTCAGTGAAGTTCACGCTTTTAGCAAGAACATTGGCTTCAGAAACGGGAAAGCCATATGCTCCTTGCAACTTGAATTTTTGGCCATAAACGAACGTCCCTCTCACCCATGGCCAAAATCTTTCGAGACAGCTAATCTCGCTGATATGGTGGGTGAAGAATTGGAGAAGGTTCTGTGTCCAGTTAGAGCACTGAAGTTCTATCTGGACAGAACTAAAGATTTAAGAGGCAATTCAGAATCTCTTTGGTGTGCAGTCAGGAAGCCTGCATTACCTATGTCTAAAAACGCCTTATCATATTTCATAAGACTTTTAATTAGAGAGGCTCACACACACTGTGGTGAGGCAGACCTTAATCTGCTTAAAGTTAAGACTCATGGAGTTAGAGCTGTGGCAACTTCTGTAGCTTTTAAACAAAAGCGTTCTCTGCAAAGCATCATGGATACAACCTTTTGGAGTAGTAAATCTGTATTCGCATCACATTCTTGAAACTTGTCCAGACTCTTTATGAGGACTGCTACACTTTGGGACCATTCGTAGCAGCGAATGCAGTAGTAGGTGAAGGATCTACCACTACACTCCCCTAATCCCTAGTACCCTTTTTCTCCTCTTGGAACTTGTTTATTTTTTATGGTTGTATGTGGAGATTGGTCGACAGTCTTCCGCAATCTTTGATTTAGTCAGGTGGTCATTTTGTTCCTTGAGAGTGCACGGAACAAGGGTATTAGTTGAGGTCCTGTCTGCATAGAGGTTATTACCCGTTTGACAGCTCCTAGGGATCTTCAGCCCCCTGAGTGGACCGCTGGATCTCATAAGGATAGCAGACATAATGAGGCAGAGAATCATTGAAGTCAGCTTCCTTAACAGGTACGAATCCTTAAGCTTGTTTTTATTTAACTCTTAAGTGATATTCCAACAATGATGCTGTCTCTGACCCTCCAACAAGGGTGTCAATCAGCCATTGTTATATATAAACCAGCGGGTAAGTTTAATGTTTAAAAATTATATTTTCATAATAAAATAAATTTTTGAACATACTTACCCGCTGGTTATATAACTTATAATCCCACCCTCCTCCCCTCTAGAGACCTATGGGCATGGAAAACCTGGTGCTGGATGGATTGGTTCTGCCTAGCTCCAGTGGTGGCGCTAGTTTACACCTGGCAACTCTATCTGCGATTGCCGCGAGTTTTTGAATTTCTGCCGGACATCAGGGACTAAAGCCATTGTTATATAACCAGCAGGTAAGTATATTAAAAAATTTATTTTATTATGAAAATATCATATATATATATATATATATATATATATATATATATATATATATATATATATATATAATTATCATCTCCTCCTACGCCTATTGACGCAAAGAGGCTCGGTCACATTTCGCCAGTCATCTCTATCTTGAGCTTTTAATTCTATACTTCTCCATTCATCATCTCCTACTACGCGCTTCATAGTCCTCAGCCATGTAGGTTCGGGTCTTCCAACTCTTCTAGTGCCTTGCGGAGCCCAGCTGAAAGTTTGGTGAACTAATCTCTCTTGGGGAGTGCGAAGAGCATGCCCAAACCATCTCCATGTACCCCTCATCATGATCTCATCCACATATGGCACTCAAGTAATCTTTCTTATAGTTTCATTTCTAATCCTATCCTGCCCTCTAACTCCCAATATCCTTCTGAGGGCTTAGTTCTCAAATCTACAAAATCTGTTTGATATTATTTCATTGTCTTACCATGACTCATATCCATAGAGTAATATCGATCTCGCTAAACTGATATAGTCTGATTTTTATATGTAATTTCAGGCGATTTGATTTCCAAATTTTACTTAACCTAGCCATTGTCTGATTTGCTTTTTTCAATCTTTCCCTAAGCTCTAATTCTAAAGACCCTGTATTAGAGATCATAGTTCCCACAGTAAATACTTGAATGATTCTAGTTTATTAATCCTTTCTCCTTCCAATGATATTTCATCTTCCATTGCATACTCCGTTCTCATCATCTGTCTTTCTTCTATTTATCTTCAGCCCAACCTCATGTGATATTTCATGCATTTTGGTAAGCAAGCATTGCAAATCCTGTGGCGTTCTGCTAACAAGGACATCATCGTCAGCATACTCTAGGTCTGCTAAATTCCTATCACCAATCCAGTCCAATCCTTCTCCACCATCTCTGACTGTTCTACGCATTACAAAATCCATGAGGAGGATAAACAACATAAGTGACTACACAGTCCCTTGGAGTACTCCGCTGTTCACTGGAAATTCATTTGTTAAGACTGCATTAACAGCTCATGAACGGACTTGATCAAATTTACGTATGTAAGAGGAATTCCATAATAAGGCAGGACTCTCCACAAAATTGGCCGTTGCTCACTATGAAAGGCTTTTTCATAGTCCACAAATGCCATCAAAAGGGGATTTTTATATTCTACGCATTGCTCTACAACATGTCTCAAAATGAAAATTTAGTCAGTGCAACTTCTACCTTTTCTAAATCCTGCCTGTTCATCTCTCAGCTTTTCATCATTCTTTCTCTCCAGTCTCTTAAGAATAAGCATACTATATATTTTCATAACAACTGGCGTAAGTGTTATGCCTCTGTAATCAGGCAGGTCCCCTTTTTTCGCTATTTTCACCAACACTCCTAACACCCATTCATCAGGTTTTGCCTCTTTATGCCACATTCTACAAAATAATCTCGTAAGTAGTCTGGGAGTCCCTTCATTTTCGGCCAGTATCATCTCGGCAGTTATTCCATCGTATCCCGCCCAGGGCTTTCCATCTCTAGTTTTTTTAGGATAGCTTCGACTTCAGACACACTGAATTCATTCATGGGCACATCAAGGTCTTCAGTAGCTTCAGGTAAATCATATATATATATATATATATATATATATATATATATATATATATATATATATATATATATATATATATATATATATATATATATATATATATATATATATATATATATATATATATATATATATATATATATATATATATATATATATATATATATAACGATAGATAAATATATGTGTATGTACATTTACACATAGATATGCATGAAACTCGTAAGAACATGTTATGCTCAGAAGACTTCATCTAGACTTTTAGAGATCCTGGTCAGGAGCAGGAGTCCCCCATTATTTGACTTTTTCTTGTGGCTTATTCCACGTACACATACACACACACACACACACATATATATATATATATATATATATATATATATATATATATATATATATATATATATATATATGTATATAATATATATATAAATATATATATGTATATATATATATATATATATATATATATATATATATATATATATATATATATATATATATTCATTACACTATATGCCCAAATATCTAATGCATGCGTTATGGGTGATGCATAGGAAAACATTTATAAAATGATAGATTCCCAGAGAAATGGGGTTATGATAAAACTAACATTTTGAAATTTTTGTTATTGTTCAAATATAATATCTGATATAATAATTATCTATATACTCTTGCCCAAAAACTAAAAGAAACCTATGATGTTATACATCTGCATTCTAAGGAGCAAAATTATGGTCATTTGCAATTGAAAAGAAAATTGGTTGAACTTATTAGGAAATTCAAATATAGCATTAACGTGTGATTCTTGGATAATAAGGCTGCTACAGAGTGGCCTCTATATGAAAACTAGACTAGTGACGTGTACTGCTACGCTAAACCTTTCCAACTAAAACTAGATTAGAATTGGATAACATACGAAATCTTCCCAAAGGAAACTAACTTAGGGGTGGGTATTGACACACGAAACCTTTCAAAGAAATCTAGATTAGTGGTGGATATTAACAAAAAAAAAAAAAAAAAAAAAAAAAAAAAAAAAAAAAACCTCTATTAGTGGTGGGTATCAACAAACGAAATTTTCCAAAGAAAAGATGATTGGTGTTGGTATTGACACACGAAACCTTTTCAAAGAAACCAAGATTAGTTGTAGGTATTAACAGACGAAACCTTTTCAAAGAACACTAGATTAGTGGTGGGTAAAAACACGCAAAATCTTTTTTAAGAAAACTTGACTAGTGATGGTATTGAGACACGAAACGTTTTCAATGACAATTAGATTAGTGGTAGGTAATGACAGACGAAACCTTTCCAAAGGAAACTTTATTAGTGGTGCGTGTTGACACAAAACCTTTCCACAGAAAACCAGTTTACTTGTGAGTATTGATACAAGAAACCTTTCCAAAGAAAACTATATTATTGGTGGGTATTTGCACACAAAACTTTTCTAAATATAACTAGATTAAAGGTGAATAATAATAATATACAAAGTCTCGCCAAAGAAAACGATGATAGTATCAGGTATTGGTACACGAATCCTATCCAAAGAAAACTAAATTATTGGGGAGAATTGAGGCACGAGACCTTTCAAAAGAAAACAAATTACTGGTGGGTATTGACCCGACGAACCTTCATAGAAACCTAGATTAGTGGTGGGTATTGACACATGAAACTTTTCCAAAGAAAACTAGATTATTAACACATGAATCCTTTCCGAAGAAAAATAGACTAGCGGAGGATATTGACACATGACTAGTGGTGGGTATAAACACACGAAACTTTTCCAAAGTAAACTAGATTAGTGGTGGGAATTGACACACGAGATATTTCCGAAGAAAACTAGATTAGTGGTGGGTATTGACACATGAAACCGTTTCAAAGAAAGCTAGATTAATGTTGGGCATTGACACACGAAACCTTTTCAATGAGAACTAGATTTGTGGTGGGTGTTAAAACACGAAACCTTTCCAAAGAAAACTAGTTTAGAGGTGGGTATTTACACACGAAATCTTTCTAGAGAGAACTGGATTGGTCGTAGGTATTGACACACAAAATAGTTCCAAACAAAACTTGTTTATTGGTGGCTATTGACACGAAACCTTTCCAAAGAAAACTAGATTAATGAAGGGTATTGTCTCACGAATCCTTTCCAAAGAAAACTAGATTAGTGGTTTGTATTCCAAATCAAACTAGATTAATGTGGGTACTGGCACTCGAAGCCTTTCCAAAAAGAAAGTAGAGTAGTGTTGGGTATTGACACATGACACCATTCCAAAGTAAGCTAGATTAGTGATGGGTATTGACATACAAAACCTTACTAAAGAAAAGTAGATTAGGAGTAGATATTGACACACGTAACCTGATTAAAACTAGTCTCACGAAATATTTCCAAAGAAAACTAGATTAATGGTAGGTATTGATACACGAAATCTCTCCAAAGAAAACTTTATTGGTGGTGTGTATTGACACACGAAACCATTTCAAAGAAAACTAGATTAATAGTGGGTATTGACACTCGAAACTTTTCCAAAGAAAACTATACTAGCTGTGGTTATTGACACACGAAACCATTCCAAAGAAAACTTTATTTGCTGTGGTTATTGACACGTGAAACCATTCCAAAGAAAACTATAATAATAGGGGGTATTGACAATCGAAACCTTTCCAAAGAAAACTACATTAGCGGTGGTTATTGACACACAAAACCATTCCAAAAAAAAAACGATTAGTAGTGGATATTGACACTCGAAACCTTTCCAAAGAAAACTATATTAGCGGTGGTTTCTGACACACAAAACTATCCAAAGAAAACTAGATTAGTTGTGGGTATTGACACTTGAAACCTTTTCAATGAAAACTATATTAGCGTTGGTTATTGCCACGGAAAACCATTCCAAAGAAAATTACATTCGTAGTGGGTATTCACACCTAAAACTTTTCCAAAGAGAACTATATTAGCAGTGGTTATTGATACACAAATCCATTTCAAAGAAAACTCTACTAGCTGTGGTTATTGAAACACGAAACCATTCCAAAGAAAACTTTATTAACTGTGGTTATTGACACGCGAAACCATTCCAAAGAAAACTATGATAGTAGGGGGTATTGACAATTGAAACCTTTCCAAAGAAAACTATATTAGTGGTGGTTAATGACACACAAAACCATTCCAAAGAAAACTAGATTAGTATTGGGTATTGACTCGAAACCTTTCCAAAGAAAACTAAATTAGCGGTGGTTATTGACACACGAAACCATTACAAAGAAAACTAGATTCGTAGTGGGTATTGACACTTGAAACCTTTCCAAAGAAAGCTATATTAGCAGTGGTTTCTGACATACAAATCCATTCCAAAGAAAACTATATTATTGGTGGTTATTGACACATAAAACCATTCCAAAGAAAACTAGATTAGTAGTGGGTATTGACACTTGAGACCTTTTCAATGAAAACTTTATTAGCGGTGGTTATTGCCACGCAAAACCACTCCAAAGAAAACTACATTCGTAGTGGGTAGTCACACCTAAAACTTTTCCAAAGAGAACTGTATTAACAGTGGTTATTGACACACGAAACCATTCCAAAGAAAACTAGATTAGTAGTGGGTATTGACTCGAAACCTTTCCAAAGAAAACTAAATTAGCGCTGGTTATTGACACACGAAACCATTACAAAGAAAACTAGATTCGTAGTGGGTATTGACACTTGAACCCTTCCAAAGAAAACTATATTAGGGGTGGTTTCTGACACACAAATCCATTCCAATGAAAACTATATTATGGGTGGTTATTGACACACAAAACCATTCCAAAGAAAACTAGATTAGTAGTGGGTAGTCACACCTAAAACTTTTTCAAAGAACTGTATTAGCAGTGGTTATTGACGCACAAAACCATTCCAAAGGAAACTAGATTTGTAGTTGGTATTGACACTTGAAATCATTCCAAAGAAAACTATATTAGCGGTGGTTATTGACAGACGAAACCATTCTAAAGAAAACTATATTAGCGGTGGTTATTGACACACGAAACCATTCTAAAGAAAACTATATTAGCGGTGGTTATTGACACACGAAACCATTCCAAAGAAAACTATGTTAGTAGTGGTTATTGACACTCAAACCTTTCCAAAGAAAACTATAATAAAAGGTGGTTATTGATACAGGAAACCATTACAATGAAAACTATATTAGCGATGGTTATTGACACATGAAACCATTCCAAAACAATAGATTAGTAGTAGGTATTGACACTCGAAACCTTTCAAAAGAAAACTATATCAGTGGTGGTTATTGACACACGAAACCATTCCAAAGAAAACTATATTAGCGGTGGCTTTTGACACACGAAACCGAGCAGTGGAAGCTAGAGTAGTTATTGGTATTGACACTCGAAACTTTTCCAATGAAAACTAGACCAGTGATGGGTGTTAACACATGAAACCTTTCCAAAGAAATCTAGATTAGTGGTGGGATTGACATATGAAACCTTTCCTAAGTAACTAGGTTAGTAGTGGGTATTGACACACGAAACCTTTCCAGTGATAACTAGATTAGCGGTGGATATTGACACACGAAACTTTCTCAAAGCGAACTAAATTATGGAAGGATATTGACACAAAACTTTTACAATGAAAACTAAATTAGTTGTGGATATTTGCACTTGCAACCTTTCCAGAGAGAACTAGATTAGAAGTGGATAATTGACACACGAAACCTTCTCATAGAGAACTAAATTATTGAAGGGTATTGACACACAAAACCATTCCAAAGAAACTTAGATTAGCAGTGGATATTGACACCCGAAACCTTTTCAAAGAAAACTAAATTATTGAAAGCTATTTGCACACGAAACCTTTACGATGAAAAGTAGATTAGTGGTGGATATTTGCACACAAAACCTTTCCAGAGAGAACTAAATTAGTGGTGGGTATTGACACACGAAACCTTTTCAAAGAGAATTAAATTATTGAAGGGTATCGACACAAGAAACCTTTACTATGAAAAGTAGATTATTGGTGGGTATTGACACACGAAACTATTTCAAAGAAAACTAGATTAGTAGTGGCTATTGAGACGTGAAACTTTTCCGAAGAAAACTAGATTAGTGGCGGGTATTGACACGGGAAACCTTTTCAAAGCAAACTAAATTATTGAAGTGTGTTAACAAACAAAACCTTCGCTGTGAAAACCAGATTATTGAGGAGTTATTAACACATGAAACCTTTTCAAAGAAAACTTAGGTTATTGGGGGCTATTGACACACGAAACTTTTCTTAAGAAAACTAGATTAGTGGTGGGTATTGTCACACGAAACTTTCGCAAAGAAAACTAGAGTAGTGTTTGGTATTGACACACGAAACTTTCGCAAAGAAAGCTAGATTAGTGAAGGGTATTGGCACATGAAATCCTTTTAAAGAAAACTATATTAGTGGTAGGTATTAACACTTTTAACCTTTTAAGAATAAAAATAGATTAGTGGAGCGTATTAACACGTTACGTTTTTCGAAAGAAAACTAGATTTGTGGTGGGTATTGATACTCAAAACCTTTCAAAAAAAAAAAAAAAAAAAAAAAAATAAGTGGTGGGTGTTAAAATATGAAACCTTTTCAAAGAAAATTAAATAAGTGTAGGATATTGACACACGAAGCCTTTCAAAAAAAAAAAAAAAAAAATAGATTAGTGGTGCGAATTGACACATGAAAGCTTTAAAAATAAAACTAGATTAGTGGTAGGCATTGACACACGAAAGCTTTGCAAATGCGATTAGCTTAGTAGAAGTGTATTAACACTCGAAACCTTTGCAAAGGAAATTAGAGTAGTGGTATACGTTGACACACGACACATTTTCAAAGAAAACTAGATTAATGGTGGGTATTAACACAAAACCTTTCCAAAGAAAACTAGATTATTGAAGGGTATTGACACATAAAACCTCTCCAAAGAAAAGTAGAGTAGTGGTGGGTATCGACACAGGAAATTTTTCGAAAGAAAACTAGATTAATGAAAGGTATTGACACAAAATATTTCCAAAGAAAACTAGATTAATGGTGGTTATTGATAAAAAAAAAAAAAAAAAAAAAAAAACTATATTAGTGCTGCGTACTGACAGACGAAACCTTTTCAAAGAAACTAGATTAATGATGGGCATTGACACACGAAATGTTTCCAAACAAAACTAGGTAATTGAAGGGTATTGACACATAAATTATTAGAAAGAGAAAAAACTATATTAGTGATGGGTATTGACACACGAAATCTTTTCAAAGGAAACCAGATTACTGGTGGGCACTGTCACACGAAATATTTCCAAAGAAAACTAGGTCATTGAAGGGTATTGACACATGTAAATTATTAAAATGAAAAAACTATATTAGTGGAAGATATTGACACAAAACCTTTTCAAAGAAAAACAGATTAGTGGTTGGTATCGGCACGCAAAACGTTTCCAAAGAAAGTTTGATTAGGGAAGTATTTTGATACATGAAACCTTTCCAAAGAAAACTAGATTAGTGAAGGGTATCGACACACAAAACCTATGCAAAGAAAACTAGATTAGTGAAGGGTATTGACACACAAAACCTATGCAAAGAAAACTAGATTAGTGAAGGGTATTGACACACAAAACCTATGCAAAGAAAACTAGATTAATGAAGGGTATTGACACACAAAACCTATGCAAAGAAAACTAGATTAGTGAAGGGTATTGACACACAAAACCTATGCAAAGAAAACTAGATTAGTGAAGGGTATTGACACACAAAACCTATGCAAAGAAAACTAGATTAGTGAAGGGTATCGACACACAAAACCTATGCAAAGAAAACTAGATTAGTGAAGGGTATTGACACACAAAACCTATGCAAAGAAAACTAGATTAGTGAAGGGTATCGACACACAAAACCTATGCAAAGAAAACTAGATTAGTGAAGGGTATTGACACACAAAACCTATGCAAAGAAAACTAGATTAGTGAAGGGTATCGACACACAAAACCTATGCAAAGAAAACTAGATTAGTGAAGGGTATTGACACACAAAACCTATGCAAAGAAAACTAGATTAATGAAGGGTATTGACACGTGAATAATTTGCAAAGAAAACTAGATTAGTGGAGGGTATTGACACGAAAAATTTCCAAAGAAAACTAGATTAGTGAAGAGTATTGACACACTAAACCTATCCAAAGAAAACTAGATTAGTGAGGGGTATTGACACGTGAAAATTTCCAAAGAAAACTAGATTAGTGAAGGGTATTGACACACTAAACCTATCCAAAGAACACTAGATTAGTAGAGGGTATTGACACGTGAAAAATTTCCAAAGAAAACTAGATTAGTGAAGGGTATTGACACACTAAACCTATCCAAAGAAAACTAGATTAGTGAAGGGTATTGACACGTGAAAATTTCCAAAGAAAACTATATTAGTGAAGGGTATCGACACACGAAACCTTATCAAAGAAAACTAGATTAGTGAGGGGTATTGACACACGAGAAATTTCCAAAGAAAACTCTATTAGTGAAGGGTATTGATACACGAAACTTTTCCAAAGAAATCTAGATTAGGGTTGGGTGCTGACCTACGAAACCTTTCCAAAGAAAACTAGAGTAGAGGTGGGTATTGACACACGAAACCTTTCTCGTCCTCGCAGTCACTGTCCTGCAAGCCGTTCTCTTTAAGCATAAGGCAGTCTCCATTATTTGAGGGGCATTCGTAATTCCATCCGTGATCTATATCGGATTTTCTCGTTTGCCATTGCCAAAGAGCCACTGTAGCTTTAACCTCCTTGCTGAGGGAAGTTGTCATTGATCTTTTGCGTCCGCCCATCCACAAATCCACTGTCTTATTATCTGGTAAAAAATAAAATAAAATGGTTAGTCCTTTTATTATGTAAGGCAGAAGACTATAAATAATGGGAAGAAATTACTATAGAAGGTTATAAGAGTAATTACTAATAGGTTTAGGACACTTGATCATCCCTACCTGGATTTTCTCATTAATAATATTGTTTTTTGTTTTTTTTTAACTACAAGCAATTCATCCTATATATCATTCTTTAAGATTTTTTTTTTCTGTAGATGACTAAATTGTGGAACCGGTGGTACCTTAGTGCACTGTTCATCTGCTACTTATACATTTTACGTTGTTATTTGTCATAATCTTCTGTTTATATTTCATATTAATCTTTTATTGGTCATTCTTTTCCATCTCTTTTCCGCAATATGATGCTCCTTTTATTGAAGCCCTTGTGTTTTAGCATTGTGGTTTTGGAAATGGGGCTGCAGATTGCTTGTAAGGATAGTGATAGAATGATGAAGATGATACTATTACTAATAATGAGAATAACAATGATGATAATTACATTGCAAATTCAAGAACAATATGGATATCACTGCCGCCAAGAACTGATATTGAAAAGTTTTGTATCATATTTACATGGCAGATACTGAGATATGGATAGATAGCCAGCTGTCATACTTTGTTTTGTTAATATAGTTTTAGAAGTGACGTAGTCTCTTGTATTGAAAGTTTGAGGAACGCTCATGTAATAATACTCCCTATGGAAAGCGTTGCGGACCAGTATGTGATTTCAAATGCGTTACTCTGTTGTAGGTTACTTCTGCAAATATAGTAACTACATTCCACCGTTCAAGTAAACAATGATCTTTCATATAGTACCATAATACCACATAGCTAATCTAATGGGTGTTTAATTAAATATTACATTCTTTCTTTTTTATGGCATAAGTTCATTTTGATATGCATCATGAGTTGATAGAAATTTAACAACACATAAAAGGAAGGGAGATGGAGTAGATTTTTTTTATATAAACCACGACAGGCGTGCAGTATTGTCACTACCAACTAAGTTATGAATTTAATTTTTTTTTATTTATTTTTTTTAGAAGGATGCTACAGAGATCATGCCATTTTACTTGTAGATGTGTCAGTAATTCGCCAGTAGCGTACAGCAACCAGGATTTAACCAAAGAATATGATTTTGATTTAATCAGGCATAACTTCAGAGGTATATACAGTATATATATATATATATATATATATATATATATATATATATATATATATATATGTATATATATATAAATTCAGATAAAAGATAAGCTCTTGTTTTAATAGCTGGGTTTCTCAAAGGGCAAAAGGCAAAAACGGGCTTTCAAAGCTTCAAGTCTGATACGGCCAGATAATGGACATTAAACTAGATCATTAGTCGTCATGCAGATGAAATTATCGATGATATTAATACCTCTCCAGAGTATTAAAGAGTGTCTCATATAAAGTAATGGTAATATTTTTTTTAAGGTAAAGCATTCACATGCTCAAGAAATCTCTTCGAATCAGCACTGGTGGACCCTGAGTCCCATAAAGGTGCTAAGAACCTCACAGACTAGATTTACTAGCCCTTAGCAATCTTCTGAAACAGGAAACTGGAATTATTATTATTATTATTATTATTATTATTATTATTATTATTATTATTATTATTATTACTTGCTTAGCTACAACCCTATTTGGATGCTATAAGCCCAGGGGCTCCAACAAGGAAAATAGCCCAGTGAGGAAGGAAAAACGGAAAAATAAAATATCTTAACAAGAGTAGCAACATTAAAATAAACATGTATATAAACTATATAAACTTTTAACAAAACATGAGGAAGAGAAATTGGATAGAATACTGTGCCCGAGTGTACCCTCAAGCAAGAGAACTCTAACCCAAGACAGTGGAAGACCATGGTACAGAGGCCAAAGCACTACTCAAGACTAGAGAACAATGGTTTGATTTTGGAATGTGAGGACTGGTTAGATCAATCAGTGTGTTGTTACAAAGAGAACAGTAAATATGGGGAACAAAATGTTTTAGAATAATGGAATAACATTTCTAACTTCTGGAAGAAAGTTTTAATTTTTACTAGGTTGTAGTTTAATGTAGTGTGAGAGCTCGAGCTGGTCCCTGTGAGAGTTCAGTTGAACTTAACAATAAAGTTTTTCTCTTTACTTTGTTAGTTTTTATTCATGATAGAAAAATGACCAGTTGGGGATTATTAGGAGGAAACTGTTTAGTATGTAATACTGATCTGTGGTGGGTTTCATGTGTGATTATTTGTAATGGTTTTGGTACTTACAAGTTACAGATTCAGTTTTGGTACTTAAAAGTCACAGATTCAGTTTTGGTACTTAAAAGTCACAGATTCAGTTTTGGTACTTATAAGTAGCAGAATAGTTTTTGATACTTACAAGTCACAGATTCAGTTTTGGTACTTATAAGTAGCAGAATAGGCTTTGATACTCACAAGTCACAGATTCAGTTTTGGTACTTATAAGTAGCAGAATAGGCTTTGATACTCACAAGTCACAGATTCAGTTTTGGTACTTATAAGTAGCAGAATAGGCTTTGGTACTTACAAGTCACAGATTCAGTTTTGGTACTTATAAGTAGCAGAATAGGCTTTGATACTTACAAGTCACAGATTCAGTTTAGGTACTTACAAGTCACAGATTCAGTTTAGGTTCTTACAAGTCACAGATTCAGTTTAGGCACTTACAAGTCACAGATTCAGTTTTGATACTTACAAGTCACAGATTCAGTTTTGGTACTTATAAGTAGCAGAATAGGCTTTGATACTTACAAGTCACAGATTCAGTTTAGGTACTTACAAGTCACAGATTCAATTTTGGTACATAAAAGTCACAGATTCAGTTTTGGTACTTATAAGTCACAGATTCAGTTTTGGTACATAAAAGTCACAGATTCAGTTTTGGTACTTACAAGTCACAGATTCAATTTTGGTACATAAAAGTCACAGATTCAGTTTTGGTACTTAAAGTCACAGATTCAGTTTTGGTACTTAAAGTCACAGATTCAGTTTTGGTACTTATAAGTAGCAGAATAGGCTTTGATACTTACAAGTCACAGATTCAGTTTAGGTACTTACAAGTCACAGATTCAATTTTGGTACTTACAAGTCACAGATTCAGTTTTGGTACATAAAAGTCGCAGATTCAGCTTTGGTACTTACAAGTCACAGATTCAGTTTTGGTACTTACAAGTCAAAGATTCAGTTTTGGTACTTACAAGTCACAGATTCAGTTTAGGTACTTACAAGTCACAGATTCAGTTTTGGTACTTACAAGTCACAGATTCAGTTTTGGTACTTACAAGTCACAGATTCAGTTTTGGTACTTAAAGTCACAGATTCAGTTTTGGTACTTATAAGTAGCAGAATAGGCTTTGATACTTACAAGTCACAGATTCAGTTTAGGTACTTACAAGTCACAGATTCAATTTTGGTACTTACAAGTCACAGATTCAGTTTTGGTACATAAAAGTCGCAGATTCAGCTTTGGTACTTACAAGTCACAGATTCAGTTTTGGTACTTACAAGTCAAAGATTCAGTTTTGGTACTTACAAGTCACAGATTCAGTTTAGGTACTTACAAGTCACAGATTCAATTTTGGTACATAAAAGTCACAGATTCAGTTTTGGTACTTACAAGTCACAGATTCAGTTTTGGTACTTACAAGTCACAGATTCAGTTTAGGTACTTACAAGTCACAGATTCAGTTTAGGTACATAAAAGTCACAGATTCAGTTTTGGTACTTACAAGTCACAGATTCAGTTTTGGTACTTAAAGTCACAGATTCAGTTTTGGTACTTAAAAGTCACAGATTCAGTTCTGGTACTTAACAAGTTACAGATTCAGTTTTGGTACTTACAAGTCACAGATTCAGTTTAGGTACTTACAAGTCACAGATTCAGTTTTGGTACATAAAAGTCGCAGATTCAGTTTTGGTACTTACAAGTCAAAGATCCAGTTTTGGTACTTAAAAGTCACAGATTCAGTTCTGGTACTTAACAAGTCACAGATTCAGTTTTGGTACTTACAAGTCACAGATTCAGTTTTGGTACTAACAAGTCACAGATTCAGTTTAGGTACTTACAAGTCACAGATTCAGTTTTGGTACATAAAAGTTGCTGATTCAGTTTTGGTACTTACAAGTCAAAGATTCAGTTTTGGTACTTAAAAGTCACAGATTCAGTTCTGGTACTTAACAAGTTACAGATTCAGTTTTGGTACTTACAAGTCACAGATTCAGTTTAGGTACTCACAAGTCACAGATTCAGTTTTGGTACATAAAAGTCGCAGATTCAGTTTTGGTACTTACAAGTCAAAGATTCAGTTTTGGTACTTAAAAGTCACAGATTCAGTTCTGGTACTTAACAAGTTACAGATTCAGTTTTGGTACTTACAAGTCACAGATTCAGTTTAGGTACTTACAAGTCACAGATTCAGTTTTGGTACTTACAAGTCGCAGATTCAGTTTAGGTACTTACAAGTCACAGATTCAGTTTTGGTACTTACAAGTCGCAGATTCAGTTTTGGTACTTAAAAGTCACAGATTCAGTTCTGGTACTTAACAAGTTACAGATTCAGTTTTGGTACTTACAAGTCACAGATTCAGTTTAGGTACTTACGAGTCACAGATTCAGTTTTGGTACATAAAAGTCGCAGATTCAGTTTTGGTACTTACAAGTCAAAGATTCAGTTTTGGTACTTAAAAGTCACAGATTCAGTTCTGGTACTTTACAAGTTACAGATTCAGTTTTGGTACTTACAAGTCACAGATTCAGTTTAGGTACTTACAAGTCACAGATTCAGTTTTGGTACTTAAAAGTCGCAGATTCAGTTCTGGTACTTACAAGTCACAGATTCAGTTTTGGTACTTAAAAGTCACAGATTCAGTTCTGGTACTTAACAAGTTACAGATTCAGTTTTGGTACTTACAAGTCACAGATTCAGTTTAGGTACTTACAAGTCACAGATTCAGTTTTGGTACTTACAAGTCACAGATTCAGTTTTGGTACTTACAAGTCAAAGATTCAGTTTTGGTACTTACAAGTCACAGATTCAGTTCTGGTACTTAACAAGTCACAGATTCAGTTTTGGTACTTACAAGTCACAGATTCAGTTTTGGTACTTACAAGTCACAGATTCAGTTTTGGTACATAAAAGTCACAGATTCAATTTTGGTACATAAAAGTCACAGATTCAGTTTTGGTACTTACAAGTCACAGATTCAGTTTTGGTACTTACAAGTCACAGATTCAGTTTTGGTACTTACAAGTCAAAGATTCAGTTTTGGTACTTAAAAGTCACAGATTCAGTTCTGGTACTTAACAAGTTACAGATTCAGTTTTGGTACTTACAAGTCACAGATTCAGTTTAGGTACTTACAAGTCAAAGAATCAGTTCTGTTACCTACAAGTAGCAGAATAAGTTGTGGTATTTAAAAGTCACAGATTCCGTTTTGGTACTTGTCAAAGATTCAGTTTGGTACTTACAAGTCACAGATTCAGTTTATTTCTTATAAGTCATAGATTCAATTTTAGTACTTACAAGTCACAGATTTCGTTTTGGTACTTACATTCAAATGTTTCCATGAAAGAAAGAAATTTCAATATTGACTTTGGCTCAGCGAGGATGCTCCCTAGGGAATCACATAGCTCTGAAGAATTCTTGTAGGTAACTTGTGACTCTACGGTGACAAAGAAGCATTCTCCGTTAACAGCAAAGTACTTGGCCGGACATTTTGTTTCCTCTGTGGAAGAGATAGATCAGGTCTGAAGGGAATAGCCTCGAAAAGAAAAAATACACATATACAGAACCACAACAAATACAACCGTTTCTAATCCACTGTAGGGCAAAGGCCTCAGACTTGTCCTGATTTATGTCTGGGGTTTAGCTATTTCATCACCATGATGTCCATTGCGGACTGGTGAAGGTGGGAGACTTCAGTCTGATCGCTCACAGCATACCAACTTTGTTAGGGTGACCCTGATTTGTATAGCTTTGCTGGGCATGGCGGTACACAAACACTTTGCCCTCGTTAAGGGATCCCTACTTAGAAAGGGATATATATATATATATATATATATATATATATATATATATATATATATATATATATATATAATATATATATATATGTATATATACACAGTATATATATATATACATATATATTATATATATACAGTTTATATACATATATCATATATATATATATATATGTATATATATACATATATATATATATATATATATATATATATATATATATATATATATATATATATATATATATACACATATATATGTACACACACACTAGAAAATACATAGAGGAAAAGTATTTAGTATGATTTAAGAGTTTAGACGGTATCACATATACATCAACATAGCTGTAATATATTTCAAATGACTAGTAAGTATGGTATACAATTTTGGCATTAATTTTCTTAAATTCATTATTCTGCTTTAATCTTACCTTTAAGCCTTGCTTGGGATTGGTTGAACAGATTTTCAATCTTGGCAGTGAGGTTAGCAAAACCCAATAACGTGAGCGTTGTCAGATCCTGGAGACCTGCCTCGTCCTGACTGGGCTTCGTGGTCAGAATCTCTTTAATCTGTTGGAGGTTAGTTTTGGCCTCCAACAGACCGTCATTTGTGATGTTAAGATCTTCAGAGATTTTGACAACTTTAGGGTGAATGAACTCTTTGTTTTTGGCGAAGGCTTCCTCGATTACACTTGTGATGTTACTGAAGTCAATGTCTGTCTCCCCAATGGAAGCATTAGAACATTTTTCAATGAGGACCTTCATGGTGTCTCTGTCGATCTCCCTGCTTCTGGTGACATCAATGAATTCAATTAGGGCCTTTGACAAGTTCTGCAGCTCTCCCTGAATGTCCGTCAAAATGGTATGGGAAAGTAAAGGAGCTTCGGTTGTAGGAAGAACGCCTTCCAGAACAGGTGGTAGACCAGTTTTGTAGCAGCACAGTTTATCATCTGTTATGTTACCAATAGCATAGTGAACCTTTGCAATACTGTCATCTATTGATGCCAACGTCCTCTGAAAGTCTGCAATGAAATAGAGTAAGTTATTCTTATCAAAACTTGTGTCGTTTAGAATAATCTTGTCAACCACTCTGATAGATTAATTTCATTCATAATTTTTATAACTATCCATATAATTAAGAGAATATTCAAGAGCATAATTAGAATATCTGTATTTAAAGTCTCATAATTCCATGATGAAAGATAATAGAAAGATTATTAGGTGTCTAAACAAGAGCAAGTTTAGCATTCTACCTGAGATTATAATTTTTTCGTAAACTGTTTCCTTGTTTTTACATCTATTCGGTTTTTAGAACAAAGTATTTGATAGTGTGGGAGTGTAATCAAATGTCCATGATCAAATAAGATTAATTATGATTTCTGTTGTATATAACTATTGCTATTGGAACATTTTTATATATTTTTTCCACTTACTTAGTTCCCGATTTACGGGGTAGCCAAGGTAGCTAATTTATTTTGGGAAAACCACAACGTTATTAATTCGAATTCATCATTGTAATTACTTAAGAAAATCCTTTGGTTTATCATTCTAGAGACTATTTTAGTAATCCGGTCTCATATATATATATATATATATATATATATATATATATATATATATATATATATATAAAGATATAGCAAATAATTTATTGTTTTCTAACACGTGCACCTTTGTGTATTTCTCTATGATGGCTATATTTGTATTGTGGTAATGTCCCATTTTTACCACATCTAATAAATTAAGATAATTAAGCTATCATATTTGGATGTTCATTCTAATGTCTAATTTCTTCACTATGTGATAGAGTCGCTCATATCTATTGCCTATTTGTACTATTCTGATATGTCGAGCATTTTACATGTGCAAGAATGAGCTTTTAAAAGGAAAATTGGCGCCAGGAAAACGAGAAGATTGATATTAAGGGCAATTCTAATGGATGAAGTCTAGAAGATACCAAAGTTTTTAGTAAAGATGGAGAATTTGTATGGAAAATGAACTGAAATATATAAATTGATTGATGAACCAGCTCAACTTTGTATAATTGGAATTTGGATGTTTAGTTCCAAATGGAAGAACCGTAAAGGTTAAAGGTCTCTGGTTTCAGTTCCAATTTCATCAGAATAGATGCTCATCAGAACGTCAGCCGGGCATGCCCAACCACAGAAGTGGCTTCCTCGGTAAACAGCTTTAACTCACGGTCCCGGGCTGGGGTCGATCTGCTTCCGTGGGAATGCTAGGCGAACCCGTTGCCAATGTACTAGCCAGGAGGCTAGGTTGAAGTTGTTGAGGTAATCTTTACAAATATACTGTACTTTGTTTGAGGTGAGAACAGGTCAAAGACTTGATACGATAGAGGTACTGTTCTGTTAACGTTTTTATAGTTTATATAGGAAATATTTATTTTAATACTCTTACTGTTATTAAGATATTTTATTTTTCCTTGTTTCTTTTCCTCACTGGGCTATTTTTTTCTGTTTGGGCCCCTGGGCTTATACCTTCTTGCTTTTCCAACTAGGGTTGTAGCTTAGCAAGTAATAATGATAATAATAGTCTGGCCTATCCTTTACAGATTCTCCTCTTTCCTCATACACCTGACAACACTGTGATTAATAGACAATTCTTCTTCACCCAAGGAGTTAACTACTGCACTGTAATTGTTCAGTGGCTACTTTCCTCTTGATAAGGGTAGAAGAGACTTTTTAGCTATGGTAAGCAGCTCTTCTAGGAGAAGGACACTCCAAAATCAAACCATTGTTCTCTATTCTTAGGTAGTGCCATAGCCTCTGTACCATGGTCTTCCACTGCCTTGGGTTAGAGTTCTCTTGCTTGACGGTACACTCTGGCACACTTTTCTATTTAGTTTCTCTTCCTCTTGTTCTGTTAAAGTTTTCATAGTTTAAATAGGAAATATTTATTTTAATAATGTTACTATTCCTAAAATATTTTATTTTTCCTTATTTCCTTTCCTCACTGGGCTATTTTCCCTGTTGGGGCCCCTGGGCTTATAGCATCCTGCTTTTCCAACTAGGGTTGCAGCTTAGCATATAATAATAATAATAATAATAATAATAATAATAATAATAAGAAAATTATGTTTTTAGTTTGTTGGAAGGGTTAAAGAGTTTGGAAGT
The DNA here is from genome assembly GCF_036898095.1 of Palaemon carinicauda. Taxonomy (NCBI): domain Eukaryota; kingdom Metazoa; phylum Arthropoda; class Malacostraca; order Decapoda; family Palaemonidae; genus Palaemon; species Palaemon carinicauda. The sequence continues at coordinate 95,715,965 of NC_090744.1, forward strand.
TTTTAGTGATAGGAGGAAAGGGAAACAAAGAGTATTTATGAGGGTAAATTTTCTGATATTTTCAGATGGTAAACCTGAATGTTAACTTTGCTCTTACCTTTGTTATTCAAACTTGTTTTATTGGACAGATCCGTCAGTGAATTTTGAAGATTGACAACTTTTGACAGATTTTCAATGAAGCCTTTCGCTGCAACATCCTCCAGTGTCTCAAGCTTTTTGTCTGTAGGAAAAAATCTTCATGTTAATTGTGTATGTCTGTCTTTATCTATCTATTCATCGCCCTTATATAATAAAGACCAAGTGTCCAGTTACGCTTAGCAGCATTGCCAGACGTATAACTACTCGGATTCTCCCTGTCCCTTGCGTAGAGGGGAGAGAAGTCATATCCTTATGAGAGTGTACATGTGTTTGCATATCTATCTAAATATTTAGCCGTCATTTTTTAAGAGTTGCGTACACTAGTAACCTTGAAATATATATGTCTATATATATATATATATATATATATATATATATATATATATATATATATATATATATATATATATGTATATATGTGTGTGTGTGTGTATGGTATGTACACACACACACACACACACACATATATATATATATATATATATACATATATATATATATATATATATATACGTATGTATGTATGTATGTATATATATACTCTATATATATTGTGATATAAGTTCGTTAAGTGTTGAACACTTATCTTTTTTCTCTCGGTTTGAATCCTGTGACAATTTTTTTTTTCAGTACCAAATTCAAATTAGTTTGCATCGGAAAAAAAAATATCCAACGTTGCACAATGCTACTAAATTAACAGAGTAGAATGACTACATTTTGTCAATTACTTTGCAAGCACCTGCTACTTTTTGTGTGTGTTAAGCTTTTTCTTCCTAAATGTCTTGAAAAATAAGGGCAAGTAGGCTTACCTTGTTCGCTTAGGAGTTTACTGTTGTTTATAAATATGGATTTACTCCTGGTTATTTCTTGGTTGAGCAGAGCAAACCCGTCCCTGATCAGTTCCATGAACGTCCCCTGACTTTCCTTCAGCTTCTTGATGTCGTCTCCTGGGGTATCTGTGAAAAAAAGGGGCTGGTCACTTTTGGTGACTTAGGTTTGATGATTAAACTTGCATGATTTGCATACAGAGTCATTAGATCAACTATTTTTTTATTTGTTACCTTCGCCAATCTCGTTGCGAAGGTTATGTTTTGATAGGTCCATGTTTGTATGTCTCTGCCTGTGTGTTTGTGACTCGCATAGCGCAAAAACTATTTGATCGAATCTCATGAAATTTGGTGGTATGATTGACCATGATCCAAGGATAATTTGATTAGATTTTGGGAAGGATTCGGTCAATGGTCAATGGTCAAGGTCACGAAAAAGTAAAAAATGTATTTTTACCATATCGTGGGCAAATCTCATGAAATTTAGTGGGATGATTGACCATGATCCAATGACAATTTAATTAGATTTTGGGAGTGATTGGGTCAATGGTCAAGGGCAAGGTCATTAAAAGGTCAAAGATTTTTTGATTCGTCGTAAATTTTTATCTACTTTGCTCGAAAAATTCAATTGCCTATCTTGTGATATACAACATGATATAAGTGAAGGTATGCTCTCTACTGAGTGCCCGTTCTTGTTTGACATGTATTTATGAAGAATCTTAATTAAACAATCAACACGAGTTGTAATTATCTTTCTTTTATCCATCATCAACTCGGCAATAATCTTACCTTGATAATTTTTTCCAATATGTAACATTAACATGGTAGTTATCGTTTTCATGTAACACTAGTTATCTTACTTATGTCAAACTCCACTAACAATTAACGTCAACACAGCAATTGTATTACCCTTGACAGACTAATTGATATCAAAACTGCAACATTTATAGCCTTCTAAACATCTGTGAATAAGTAATATCAACACTTCACTTATCTTTGAGAATCACTATCAGTAATTAATCATCAATATAAACAGACATCAACACAGTATATCACTTCACCCCTCCCAAGTTTCGTTGATGATCTGTAATCAACATAGCAGTTGTTTTAGCCTTGTCAAATTCTGCCAGTAGGTAATGTTAGTGCATTATTATTATTATTATTATTATTAGCTAAGCTACAGCCCTAGTTGGAAAAGCAGGATGCTATAAGCTTAAGGGTTTCAACGGGGAAAAGAAGTGATCATGAACTTAACAATCGGCTTATCTTTGACAATATCCTTCTATAATCAACATAGCAGTTGTTTTTAGCCTTGTCAAGTTCTGCCAATAGGGCCAATAGGTAATCTTAGGGCAGCATTTGTCAAACTCTTGTCAAGAATGATAAAAAAGTCACCATAAACACAACAATCGGCTCACCCTTGACAAGATCCATCAGCACCTGGTTAATCTGAGTAATTGCCAGCTGATTAGCCAAAGCGGAGAATCGCAGGTGGTCCATAGGGTTCACTTTTCCATCATAGTCGTTTATGCCATCGTCGTCGTCGGTCGGTGGTTTCGCTATCGACAGCAGGAGACTCGGGAAAAGCATTTGGTACTGCAGGAGTGGATGATGCACCATGTGGTCCTGGAACACGCCTTGGGGCAGACCATTCACCATCTTGAATTAGTTGTTAGTCAATACTTTCCTCGTCTGATTTCTGTAGGGGTGGAAACCAAAGACCCTTCAGTATTCAAAAACTTTGCTGTTGCCTCATAAGTTGCACATGATTTCGTTATATTTTTTAATCTCTGTACCTGAGGTTTCTCTTATAACTATTGGGATTCGTTTTTAGCAAAAAGAATGAGAGTCACAGTTGTAGGAATAGTTACTCATATGATTCTCACACAATAAAGATAAACAAGAATTTACAAATGAAGTACATTTATGCCAAGGTATTTTCATGAAACTATGAAGGGACACATACAGTACAGTACTTACATTACACTAAAGAAAAAAAAAATATTTTGCACTAGTTGACGATCAACAATGCTTTGCTCACTCGATTTTCATTTGATTTTGCTCAATATATCCAGACACACATCCTTTCACCATAGAATATGGCAGGTGATATCCAACGCGTTGTAATACCACCGGAGACTTTCGTTTAATGTGAATTGAATCCGGTCGTGTATTCAAGAAAAATATCTCGAGTGAAAGAGAGATAGAGAGAGACGGACAGACACACACAGATGGTGAGGGATCATTTCGGTGCAGCTAAACTGGATATTTTATCAGGGTCTGTGTGATGTTAGTACACATCAGCCGATGACGGCACACCGCATTGACCAACTGTGTTCAACGGGGGCATAGTTCGCGTGCAATCTATCAATCATTGCCAGATCAACGCCCAAACGTCCATGATGGCGTCGCAGCCTACGCAAGACTTCCTGAGTGACAGCTTTGGTTTCAATGAAGGGTCGGGTGTAGTTGTACTTTGTCTGTCAGAGCAGGCTATTGATATCTTCGAGCATGTCATGTGTCACAGCTAATCTAGTTGCTTAACTTCTTTCTTTTTATAGTGTCCCCTCCCACGGGGAAGTTGATAAGTGTGGTGGGGATTTCATGCTTGAGTAGTTGGAAAGTAAGTTTTATTTATAGAAACCTGACCGAAAAAAAAAACCAGGAATATAGTAAGCGAAATGGGTCTCCTATTCTGCAGATAATTTCTAACTGAAACACTGCCAGGAGAGCTACCACATCATTTGCATATCAAGCCAGCCATGTTCTTCTAACACGTCAAGCAAGCAAGCAAGTCACGTCTTTCGAGTGAAATATTATCCAAAATAACCAAGAGAGAAAGATAAAAGAAGCCATGGCGGATCAGTTGGTGAACTTTTCAGCGCATTATCTACCGCCGTCCTCCCCTTCAGAGGCGTCTCCCTTGCTGAACAATTCCCTGTTGCAGACGTCCTTCCTTATGCAGCACATCCTGCTGCCGACGCTGTACGCGGCGCTGACAGCCACCTCCTTCAGGAACAAGACGAAGAATAGGAGGTTTCAGGAGTATCTCACCTCAAATAACCAGGTTATCGACGCAATCAATCAAAATTTGACAGATCTCCTTAGAAAAAGCGCCTTGAAAGGTAATAGGCACGATTTCGTTTTTCCCTTTAGTGTAGGCCTACTGTGTAAAATGCTGATGAAACAAGGAAATAGTAATTGCCATCTGCCACATGGTCGTTATCATCTTGATGATAAGAATAATGAAAACTATTTTTATTATTTATATTACTGATGAAGTTATTGTAGGTGATTATGATGTGAAGGTATTGCATCAAATAGAGCATTATTTGGGATTATTCGTAATGGAAACCATCGCATGTGTTTGTGCATTAATATTCAGCCGTTTTGTGTGTATGTTTGTGTTTTAATATTCAGCTGTTTATGTTTGTTTCTGTATCAATAATCAGGGGTTTTTGTTAGTATATGTGTATCAATATTCAACCGTTTCGTATCTGTTTGTGCATCAATTCAGTAGTTTCAGTATGTTTGTGTATCAATATTCAGCTGTTTTGCATGTGTTTGTGTATCAATATTTAGATGTTTCTTGTGCATGTTTGTGTGTCAATATTCCGTGTTGTGTGTTTGTTTGAGTATCAATATTCAGTCATTTTGTATGTGTGTGTTTGTATAACAAAATTGAGCCATTTTTATGTGTTTGTTTGTGTATCAATATTCAGCCATTTTGTGCGAGTGTTTGTATATCAGAATTCAGCCGTTTCATGTGTGTGTTTGTGTATCAGTATCAAGCTGTTTCGTTGTTTGTTCGCGTATCAATATTCAACTGTTTCGTGTGTGTGTTTGTGTATCAATATTCAGCCATTGCGTATTTGTGTATAAATGTTCAGCCGTTTGTGTGTGTGTGTTTGTGTATCAATATTCAGTGGTTTTAAGTGTGTGTTTGTGTATCAGTATTTAACAGTTTTTGTGTGTTTGTTTGTGTATCAAAATTCAGCCGTTTCTTGTGTGTGTTTCTGTATCAATATTCAGCCGTTTCGTGTGTTTGTTTGGGTATCAATATTCAGCTGTTTTGTGTGTGATTGTGTAACAATATTTAGCCGTTTCATGTGCTTGTTTGTGTATCATTATTCAGTTATTTTTGTGTGTGTGTGTGTTTGTATATCAATATTCACCCGTTACGCGTGTGTGATTGTGTACCAATATTAACTGGTCTCGTGTGTATTTTGTATCAATATTCAGCCGTTAAAATGTGTTTGTTTGTGTATCAATATTCAGCGGTTTTTTTGCGAGTATTTGTTTATCAATATTTAGGCATTTTGTGTATGTTTTTGTGTAGCGCTATTTAACCATTGTATGTTTGTTTGTTTATCAATATTCAGTCGTTTCGTGTGTGTTTGTGTATAAATATTCAGCCGTTTCAGTGTGTTTGTTTGTGTATCAATATTTACTGGTTTCGTGTATTGTTTTTTGTATCGATATTCAGCCATTGCACATATTTGTGTATCAATATTCAGCCATTTTCTGTGTGTTTGTGCATCAATATTCAGCTGTTTCCTTTACCGGGGTAGATGGGTCTCCAGAGTATAACATACCACAACAGTCACTTCCATATTCATCCCTTAATTACCGATTTGTCAAGGAAACCCTACTGTTCAGTTTCCACAAAACTACATCAAGGCATATTAAGATACCGTACCTCAAGTGTTTCATACACGCTCATACACCATAATGCTATTACTATTTCTATATCTCGCGCTCTCTCCACTCTCTCCCTTCACATTGTTTAAATATTTGTCATTCTTGCTCTCAACTCCTTATATATAAGCTCTTTATCTGTTAGATAAACTGTACTTGCATTCACCTCTGCTGCTGATTCTCATCTCAATTTGTCAGACAGGAACTTTTATTTCTGATCTAGATATTAATCTCTGGCACCATCGTTCAATTAGTTCATTATGCATGTTGCATAAGATTTTTCATAATTCTGATCATCCTTTACCTTCAGTTCTTCCCAGACAGTTCCATCCTGTTCGTAATACTAGGCATGCAGTTAATTCTAATAGTCAGGCCTTCTCCATCATAAGGCTTAATACTACACAGTATTCTAGAAGTTTTTTTATTCCAGCTGTGACCAAGTTGTGGAATGATCTTCCTAATCGGGTAGTTGAATCGGTGGAACTTCAAAAGTTCAAAGTTGGAGCAAATGTTTTTATGTTGAACAGGCTGACATAAGTCTTTTTATAGTTTATATATGACGTATCTGTTTAGATTTTGTTACTGTTTTTAAAATATTGTATTGCTAATTCTTTCTCATATCGTATATTTATTTCATTATTACCTTTCCTCACGGGGTATTTTTCCCTATTTGAGCAGTTGGGCTTATAGCATCTTGCTTTTCCAACTAGGGTTGTAGCTTAGCTAATAATAATAATAATAATAATAATAATAATGATAAGAAGAAGAAGAAGAATAATTGGTGAATCCCAGAGTGACCAGCTTCTCACCAACTTTTTTCTCCCAATGCTACGCCCTAACCTTGTTAAGATGCCGACCACTGATCATGACTCTGTGACCCATGCTGCATTGTTGAAACTCCCGACCTTCGCCAGCAGAGAAGTGTTCGCTTGGTTCCATTGTGCCAAAGTTTAGTTTTTCATTAAGGGTGTGACTCTCTCAAGCAGCAAAGCAGAATGTCCTTGCGGCAATCCCCAAGGACACCATATCAAGACAACGGGGCACCCAGTGTTTGCCAGATTGAAGCTCTAGTCCTTGATCATTTGGCAGCTGCTAAACAAACGTTCCCCGAAATGGAAGAAATGGACCTTTGCCAAAAGGCCTTAAGCCCACGGTACTTGAGCTGGTGGTCAATGGCTCGCCCTACCCATTGGCCTTCGTCAGTAGAAAACTGTTCAAGGCACAATCTGGCTACTCTACTTTCGACCACGAATTGCTGGTGGTAAATTTTGCTGTCCGTTGCACAAACCCCATTCCCCTGGTGCACGCCATCACTCAACAGTCCGATGCCTGGTCCACCTGTCAACACTGACATCTCTCCGCCGTGACTGAATACTACTGCACCCTCCAACATGTCTCTTGGAAAATTAATCCCTTTGCCAATACCCTGTCAAGAAACACATTGATCACAAAAAGATCAGAGTACGTAGCATGTAGGACATCATGCACATCCCTCTGGTGGGAAGACGTCACCCGTGACAACTCCAACACCGCCCTCCTTTGTGACGTCAGTACTGGTAGACCATGACCATTGATACCTGCCCCGACAGGTGTTTAATTTCATCTTTTGGGCTCTCACATCGCTCAAGACGATCTACTGCACAGAGCTACTAAAGGCGAAGTTCGTTTGGCCTGGCAGTACTATGGATGCTAAGGATTAGGTCCGTCCTTCTACTTCTTGATAAACTCCAAAAGTACACCAACACAGAATCAGGAGTGGGTACCTTTTCTCAACTTTAGTGTCATTTTGCCTATATTCACGTCGATGTAATAGGTCCCCTACCCACATCACAAAGGCACCATTATCAGTTTACTGTCATTGTCCACTCCACTTCTATTCCCATGCAAACTACAATGTCTGCTTCAGGGTGGATAGTGAGATTTACTTCTGACAGGGGTACCACTTTCACCTCTTAGTTGATGACATCATAGCGAATCAGACACCTGCCAACAACTCTGCTCCCAATGAAATGGTTGAGCGTTTTCATCGCACCCTTAAAGCAGCTTTAATATCCCGTTGCAATGATTCCAACTGGTTTACTTAGTTTCACTTGGTCCTATTGGGAGTAAGGACCACTCCTAAGGATGCCCTGGATGTCTCGGCATCAAGGGCATCCTTAGGACTCTGAAATGGTGTATGGCAACTCATTGATCATCCCTGCTGAATTTTTCTGTCTGCAACCTCCTCCGACAATCTCCAGTGCCTATAGCACATTGTGTGAAAATTTACTCAGACGTACAAGCCCCCATTGAAGCAACACATAACGAAAGATTTACACGCCGCAACAAACGTCTTCCAAAACGCTGGCACTAGTAAGCCAACACTGGTACCCCCTTATACGGACTCTTTCTTCGCGATCCCTCGCACACCGAAGGCTTTCTTAATTAACATTCATGGCCAAGAAGACTGGGTCTCCCTTTATCGCCTAAAACCTACGTATCTCCTGTGCATTTACATGTGCTGTATGTTTTAGAGGCGGAGCCATGTACCGCTCATGTTTCATACACAAACTTACACTAATGCTTTTGTTTTTTCTATCTCTCGCTCTCTCCCGCACTGATAATAGAAAAAAATCTGTCTAAGCTTGTCATCGCATGTTTCAGATTGTTTGAATTTTTGTGACATTCTTGCTCTCAACTGCTTGTATATAAGCTTGTTATCTGTTGAATAAACTTTTACTTGCATTCGCCTTGCCTTTCTGTTAGTACCTAACAGCCTCCTCGCAAAATCCTTCGAATTCCCCCGACCCAGTTTTCCCGTGTCGTCCTTTGTATTAAAAAAAAAAAAAAAAAAAAAAAAAATTTAGTGAACTTTCATGAGGTGAGAAGAAAAAAATATAGCTTGTTGGCGCTATTCAATCAAATATTTGTTTTAGATACATTGTATTTTCGACAAATTGATTTAGACAAAAACGCCGGATACCACTATTTTGCATAATAATCGAGGCTATAGCGGAACTGCCTAAACCAACGCATTTTAGCATGTAGCATTCTCGAAAAATTATCGAAATGAGGTGAGCTCTTTTGATATTTGATTTCACACCATTTTATGGTGCAGTTTATTATTATTATTATTATTATTATTATTATTATTATTATTATTATTATTATTATTATTATTATTTGCTCTTAAGTTCTTTTCTCTGATTTGAATTTGATTAAGTACCGCACGAGTTAGTGACAATTTACCTCACTTGAATTAATTTCCAAAATCCATAAGTAATTTTAACCTCGTTAAAAATGCCTTTACCCTGGATAGATATATCTCAACTATAATGACAATTTTAAAAGAATTATGAAAAATATTATATGTTCCTCTTTGAAAAATATTATATGTTCCTCTTTGAAAATTATTATTATCATTATTATTATTATTATTATTATTATTATTATTATTATTATTATTATTATTATTATTATTATTATTATTATTATTATTATCCCACAACAAAGAAGATAATGGTTACGTGATCGTATGTGTCTCTGTCTGTCCTTAAAGTATATCAAAATCTAACCTCGATTTTATTTGAAAAGATATTAGGATTTTGAAATTCGTTCGAATCCCAATTTTTTCAATTTTCATTTTCATAACCCGTCTGGCGAATAGTTTTTGGAATATTCAATTTTGAATTTTCCAATGAAATTATATAGTTTTGTGTTTTGTGATATGATGGAATTCATATCCAGAGGTTTCATTTTAGCATGTATAAAATTAATTGATGGTTGATTGGGGGAGGGGGAGGTTGGGTAGTGGTTGACATAAAACATTTGTCTATTATTATTATCATTATTATTATTATTATTACTAGCCAAGCTACAACCCTAGTTGGAAAAGCCAGATGCTATAAGCCCAGGGGCTCCAATAGGGAAAAATAGCCCAGTGAGGAAAGGAAATAAGGAAATAAATAAATGATGAGAACAAATTAACAATAAATCATTCTAATAAAGTAACAACGTCAAAACAGATATGTCATATATAAACTATTAACAACGTCAAAAACAAATATGTCATTTATAAACTATAAGAAGACTCATGTCCCCCTGGTCAACATAAAAACATTTGCTCCAACTTCGAACTTTTGAAGTTCTACTGATTCAAATACCCAATTAGGAAGATCATTCCTCAACTTGGTAACAGCTGGAATAAAACTTTTAGAGTACTGTGTAGTATTGAGCATCATACTGGAGAAGGCCTGACTATTAGAATTAACTGCCTGCCTAGTATTACGAACAGGATAGAATTGTCCAGGGAGATCTGAATGTAAAGGATGGTCAGAGTTATAAAAAAATCTTATACAACATGTATAATGAACTAATTGTACGACGGTGCCAGAGATTAATATCTAGATCAGGAATAAGAAATTTAATAGACCGTAAGTTTCTGTCCAACAAATTAAGATGAGAATCAGCAGCTGAAGACCAGACCGGAGAACAATACTCAAAACAAGGTAGAATGAAAGAATTAAAACACTTCTTCAGAATAGATTGATCACCGAAAATCATAAAAGACTTTCTCAATAAGCCAATTTTTTTGTGCAATTGAAGAAGACACAGACCTAATGTGTTTCTCAAAAGTAAATTTTCTGTCGAGAATCACACCTAAAATTTTAAAAGTCATACAAATTTCAGGAAACATTATCAATACTGAGATCCGGATGTTGAGGAACCAACGTCCTTGACCTACTTACAATCATACTTTGAGTTTTGTTAGGATTCACCTTCATACCCCATAATTTGCACCATGCACTAATTTTAGCTAAATCTCTATTAAGGGATTCACCAACCCCAGATCTACATTCAGGGGATGGAATTGATGCAAAGAGAGTAGCATCATCTGCATATGCAACAAGCTTGTTTTCTAGGCCAAACCACATGTCATGTGTATATAGTATGAAAAATAATGGGCCAAGACCACTACCCTGTGGAACACCGGATATTACATTCCTATACTCACTATGGTGCCCATCAACAACTCTTTGAGATCTATTACTTAAAAAATCAATAATTATGCTAAGAAACGACCCACCCACTCCCAAATGTTTCAGTTTGAAAACAAGGGCCTCATGATTAACACGGTCAAAGGCAGCACTAAAGTCAAGGAAGCATTGGCAATTTTGGATTATTTTCTTTATTAATTGTAAATCATAATTGTATTGTTAATTTCCAACTCCTTATTAGCAAAAGAAAGGCAGCAGGAGAAAGGCAAAAGCAATGCATTTAGGCTCTAATGGAGCCAAAAAGGTATATCTACCTCACTTGCTTCATACAAGCTCATACACTGTAATGCTATTGTTTTTTTTTTTAATGTAAGTGACTTTATTTAACAAGATAACGATCTTATATCCAAACAGTTGAGGGCAACAATGACACAAAAAGTACCAACAATATAAAACAAGCAATAGCCTTACAGTGTATGAGCGTGTATGAAACGCGTGCGATACAAAAAAAAACTATTATAATGATAATGACAATCAAACTGAGCTAGAATAACATTTTACATATATAATAGATAAACATGTACGTAAATAAATAGAAAATCAAAACAAGAATATGAACGTAAGTTGTATCATTCTTTCTTGCAATTTCTTCTTCATAATTATAAATGTGGAGTAAGCCACTTTAGAGACTCATTTTCTTCTTCTTCTTCTTTTTCTTCTTTTACAGATGGAAGACTCCCCGACGATGACACGGAAGAGCGATGCAGGAGGAAGAGAAACCTGGGTTACAGCATCACGGCCGCCCAGGAGACGCTGGTTGATCTCCAGGAAGCGGTGGCCAGGAAGATGCTTCAGAAATCTCCTCTCGACCAAGGTATGTGAGGAGCAAAATATGCTTACGTAATCACAAATGAAATCATTTTTTTTTCTTTTTTTTTTTAATGAATAATTTACTTTCCTTGTTGACATAAGCAAAAATCTTCCATTTAATTAACACTTTGTAGGTATAAGAAAGTACGGTTTATTTTATACTAATAATAGATACAGATTGATCAATCAATCTATCTTTCGTGCAATGCCGTTTATATTCCATATTTAAATCGGATGATAAATCTTCTTTATCGTTTTCTTGTTGCCATATATGAATATGTTAGAATAACTAGTTTAGGTTTAATTTTCTTAACAGGATTAAGAGATCCTGATCCTTAATTAAGATATCAATGAACATTAATACAATAGACAGACAGACATACTCACCGTCGTAAACCAGATGTTGCGTTAATTATAAAGAAGTCACATAAGAAATTACTATCAAATAATTGATAAAATAAAGATCTGTTTTTGCAGACTAGAAATATCTACACTTGGTGGGCCACAGCCACGTATATAATAAAACTGCTTGTGTGTTAAACTGGGTAGAAAAACATATTATATATATACACACACACACATACATATATATATATATATATATATATATATATATATATATATATATATATATATATATATATATATATCATAATGTACTACAAATAATAATATGACATGGAAACTACACTGTTTAAAAAAAATCGAAATTCTATTTGGAAATTTTCCGTAAAAATATAATTTTCTCATGTGTCTTTCAGTAAAATACAGGCGACCGTAATTTTACCTTACTTTGTTATTATCTTTTACGGTTGTTGACCGTAATATCACTCCTTTACGTCAATATATTCGTTTTCAAAACGGTAAAAATCCTGCAATAAATATTACCATGCTTTTACCGTTTTTTAATGCATAATTTTAACAGTGTACACTGTATTTGTTTGTAATGATGTGCGTGGAACTCTGGGTATAGCAGAAAATACTCGTCTCGAAAATTCGTGTAATACGATTTTGATTTCTGAAATGGAAGGAATTCCATAATCTTGCTCATTGGTGGTTTCCTTATTGTAGAGGCCAGGGGCTTACTGGAGTCCATGTTGCCTCACATGCAGATGCAGAGGGAGAATCTTCGCAAGATTAAAGCCATTCAGATGAAGGCTGACGAAGAGGAGGAGGTCAACAAGAGAAGTACAAGTAAGGGATGAAAATGAGATTTGGAAACCTGTTTATTGTTCTAACAAAATATTAATGTAGACAGTTGTTTACGTTGGTTAATTTAGATTAAGACAGCTGTATGCAGGCACGGATTCTTGTCCGTAAGAAGAGTAAGGTTTTTCTTTGATGGAGTTTTTAAATCTAACTTAACCAATACTCGAAACTTGAGTAGATATAGGGTGGCCCATAACTATGGTAAATAGTTGAAAGGGGATATGAGGCCTCGTGTACATCTTTGGTCTCTCACTAGCCAATCGACAGAATACTTTTAACAATAAGAGAAATGTATATAACAGAGGGCAAGAAAGACATAAGGAGGATCAGCTGGATTTAGAAAGCTATTAACATTTACCTGTAATAATTTCTTACCCGTGAATATTGTATATATGAGCACATGAACTGTCTTTTGCTGTTATCTGCTGTATTGTTAATGCAATTATTAATTGGACTCAGCTTTATTTAGCATTGCTTATGGTTGAATCGCTTATCTGTCTGTGGTATCTGTCACATTTTGAATAACTCTTTTTCGTTACCTATCGCTTTTGGCTACCTTATAACCTATGCATTTAATCTGTGGCTGAGCTGTTATAAGTTGAATTTCATTGCGTGAGTTTCGTTGTGTATCGTTGCCTCAACTACAATTCTCTAATCCTTATAGATTCCAATGCTGTGGTTAGAGCAGATTTTGTAATTGCACAAGGGATTCTGAGGATTTCTTTAGACGTTATGAAAAGATAAATGTATTTATTTTCAG